>NW_015165271.1:239339-248967 GCF_001447785.1 Gekko japonicus | reverse complement strand
TTGCTGCCCCCAATACTGCCCTTGATTACTTGGTGCCCTAAATGGCCCCTTGCTATGCGTGGGTCTTACATTGTCTTTGAGAATAGAGAAGTTCTTGAATTATCACCCCTGCCATTTCAACCCCCAAATCCTCATTTCAATTTCACTTCTCCTTTTGGAGTGTTGGACCCATGATTCCTCATTTTTCACCACTCTGCTTGCTTGCCCTCCCCTCCCCTCCCCTCCCCTCCCACATTTGCAACCTTGTACTAAGTTTGGCATTCTATGTCACTGTTAGCAGCCAAGCTTAAAATGAAGTTTGATATGGTCTTAAAATCATCGAAAGTATTTTCATTAAACTCATTTTAGTAGTTTGGGTTCAGGAGTTTATCTTGTTTGGTTTAGCTGAGTTTGACATTTGTTGCTCATGCTAGTGTCAGCAAGCTGCCAAGTGTTTTTTTTCTGTTTCCCTTTCATGTGCATTCCTTCCCTTGCGCTTAATTGCCTCGCTGCAGCAACGCGTATCTTTCAAGGCCACTGGAGGAGTTGCTGGAGAAATTGCTTTGGCTTTTCCTGGGATGAGTCGTAGGAAGTTTTACCTGTTATGTTTATTGTAGCCATTTGTTCTCATGCCTAATGCCTGCGCGCGGGAACCCCAGTAATTGCGTCTTGCTGATTTGAATGTACTATAACCTGTCATGCACCTAGATTACCCGCCATTCCTAACAGTGTCCCTGTCTACGCATCTATAGCTTCAATAAAAGTAAAACCTTCTAAGAAGTGTGTGCTTCATTGTTGCTGTGGGTCCTGACAGCTAGCCCGGAGCTATGTTGGGGCATCTTGGAGCCATGCCCCCTTAATTACACACCATGCCCAACAAAACACTTTCTTTAAGCCCATAATAATGTTTGTAAAAGTTTAAATGTAGCCGCGCTGCTGCACCTGAGCCTGCCTTCTCATCCAGGCTCCAGCCGGCCAGTGGAAGAGGGGAGGGAGGAGAGAGAAGTGAGGCACCCCTTGCCTGTCTGGGTTCCCTGCAGGTGAGGGACCATGGTCGGGGCTTCTTCACCTCTTCTTTGCAGCACCTGGGGGGAGGGCATGCTCACGTGCCAGGCCAGGCCAGGCTTTGTTGTGGTTGTTTTTAGGGCAAGTATCATGCAATCCTTCCTCCTGGGGCCTTTCTGTGGGTGAGGCCAAATGCACGAATGCTTCCCTGGTGGGGGTCCCTTCTCTCCACCAGCCAGCACAAAGGGAACCAGTTTGGCGGCACCGGAGAGAGGCCTGGCACTGAGCTCACACTACCCACCTGGGAAAGCTGCCTGCAAGGCAAGTGGGTGGCTGGGCCGAGGATGCAGCAGCCTCTCACCTCAGCAGCCCACCCACCCACTGGTGCCCCTCAAGGGCCTGGAAACATTGAGGGAGGAGGAGGAGCTGTTGGGCATGCACATGGGGGAAGGAGGAGACTGACAGGTGGGTGAGCCAGACGTAGTTAGATTAACTTTATTTTAATCAACTTTGGCTTGGTTAACTGCCCCCTAAAAAAAATTAATGTCCCCTGAAGAAAAAAAATCCTGGCTATGGACCTGTGCTCATGGCATCAAATCTGTGTTGGGAGAAATTCACAGACAGAGTGTGGTGTAACAGGGTGGGCTAACATGTAGTCTAGTATGAATTGCTAAATCCTGGCTCTCCGCTTCATCTACAGTAGCCCTTAATCCAAGCATCATTCTGATTCATAGATTTTCTCTTCAGGCTATTTTCTTTCCTACAAATAGGCTTCATGTCCAGTTAGTTTCCATGTTTGTTGGACATTTATAACATGTTGCTTTTTTTCAAACAGTGCACACATTTTAAGAGGTATCATTTGCTTTGTACTACATTGTTTTCAAATTTATACAGTAAGTCACAACATAATATATTTATTTGATGTATTTATCTACCACCTTTTTGCCATTGCATGCAAGGTGGTTTACAACTGGAAATAACTGATATAATACAGTGCTAAGAGGAAAAGGGAAGACAAAGGCAAATGCAGATGTTCATTGTTAGATAACTTACATAACTGTTCCATAATGACTTTGTGGAATGCCCTCTGAAGGACAGACTTTTGGGAGGGGGCAGAGCTAAATGGAATTTGGTCCCAGGCACACTGTCTCATCTCATGCCCTGTTGCAGCAAGATGGAATGGAATCATTGCTGCAACTGGCCCGGGATCCTCCTCTGACTGGCAAGTGTACCTGGGAGCATCATTTCCAATGCTAAGCGTGTATTCTGTCACTGAGTTATGAATGAATGTAGCAGACATCTGGTTGAATAAAAACTCTTTTGTAAAACTGACCCATGATATCTTGTTCTTTATTATAGATCTGTTGAAAAGCAAAGAGGAGAAGTTGCATCTGAATTTGTGAATCCTTTTCATGTCACAGAAGACCTAAATAAGGAACAGCAGGTTGCCTTCCTCTTAAAGGAGTTGGACATTCTAAAAGCAAATAATAAAAAGGTACAATAAAGGTATTCAGCTTTACTTGCTGATGCAGCTATTATATTATATATTATTTGTTAATTGTAAGAATTATAGGTTTGCCTTGACCTTTTAATCACTGGCGTCACTATTTCTACAAAAATATGAAGGCATATAGATTTTTGTCTCGTTTGCAGAACCTTAGAATATTTGGAAAAGTTGAACCTGATATGGTTTAATTAAATATTCCAAATAACTTAAGTAAGTTTGGAGGGAAGAAAGAGCCCCATATAACAATGAACACTCTCTAATTTTCACTGATGAAGAGATCCATTGTTATTCACAGATTTTTGCATATTAGCAATATTAATTCCACTCCTGAAAGCACTCAGTATGTGTAAACTCTTTGAAGAAAATAGATTGGATAATGCATCCCCAAAGTATGATTGTTACAACAAAAATCTAGTATCTTCTTCATGGTCTCTGTGCTTCACACCTCTGGGATATAGTGCACCTGCGCCGACCCCGATCAGTATAATGGAAAGCAAAAGGGATTTTCATGCCTGCTCCCCAGTCACATGCTGGGCTCCATTGCACATGACTAGGGGAGGAGCACAACGATCCCGCCAGTTCTCTTTTGACTGTCGCGCTGATAGGATCTTCTCCACCTTGGTCGGTAGCAATTTTGGCCTTTAGGCCCCTTTTCTCATTTTTGTGGTTAGTTAGGAAAGTAGTTTATAGTTAGTTAGTGTTTCTTTGGATTTATCTCTGCTCCGGCGGAGATCTTTTCCCCTCCCTCCGGCCTATGGCCAAATGGTGGGGTTTGTTTTGACGGTGCTGGAAGTGTGATAGCAAAATCGCACCCCCTGACGGACACTCACTTTGCCTTTTATGCCTGGGGGAATTGCACCGAGTGGACTTTTGTGCCCACTGTTTCAAGTTCTCCAAGCAGACAAGGAAGAATCGGGCAGCTAGACTCTGAGTCGCGCTGTTGGAACTCACTCTCTCTCCAATGGCATCATTGCAGGACTCTTCTGGCCATGCCTTCATGTAGACGCCTGCATCAGAGTCGACGGCCACTCTATCTTCGACATCAGCTCAAGTCAATGCTGACTGATTGGTGCTGAAACGCTCGATCCCGGCATCGCAGTCCGAAGCCTATACGCCTTCAAAAAAAAACATGAGGGCAAGGACAATCGACCTATCAAGCATAAGAAGCACAAGAAAGGCTCTCTTGACAAAACTCTGTCGACTCCTCATGGAGCTGAGGTAGCAACATCATCCAGAGCTGCTTCGTTGGATTTACTTGGCTGTGGGCAGTTACAAGGTGAATCTAAATTGCCTTCGCTTTGCCTTACCCAGTCCACTGATTCCGATCAGGACATTGACTTGACCCAGGTTCCTCGCTGCCCCAGTGTCGAGAGCCTGCATCTAGAGCAAGGGGCAAATGCTGTTCCCCCTCCGCCGCTGTTCAGCCCCAATGATCAGGATCGACCTACAGGATTCTTCCAGTTCCCTCCCGCCTGGGACCAGCACCAGTGACAGTACTTGTATGGGGCTTATCCCTTCACGGGAGTGATGCCGTGGCTTCCCCCGTGCCCTCCTTTGGACTGGTACCACCACTTTTCTTCCTCACGGCTCTCTTGGTATTGAGACCCTTCCCCAGCACCGGAGTTTATTGAACCTCGCCCATCACAACAGAGCGCTAAGCATCCCACTCCACGGGCATCAACATCGAAAAAACTCAAGGAACCGTCGGAGCCGGTGCTGTCGACACCGATCCTCCAAATGTCGTTTTCTGAACCTTCGGACTGTTCCAGTTCCTCCAATTCCTCTCAGTCAGGTTTGGAGAGTCTGCACCCCCCAAATGAGCCTTCCCCTCCACAGCAAGTGGAAGACGATCTTCCAATTTCTCCATCGGAGGACGTTAAGTCTTATGGGGACTTCATTAAGCGAATGGCCAGCAGCCTAGCCTTGCCTACAGTTCAACCACCACTGGTAGTTACGGACTTGGTTTTCAATATTGTCCAGATGGACACCTCGACGGCGGTCGCCCTCCCCATGACTTCGGTCTTGCTCCAGACCACCAAAGCTCCCTGGGCTCATCCTTCGTCCATCCCTATTTCCAGCAAATGGATGGAGCATATGTACAAAGTGCAAGAGATGGGATCAGAGTTCCTTTTCATCCACCTGAAACCGAATTCCATTGTGGTGACTTCTTCTGCTAAAGGCAAACGCAGCCATTCTCAACCCTATACTCTCTACACTGCTGAGTACTTTTACCACCAATTTCTAGACACCAATCCTACCTAAACCAATTTTGATTTCTACCTGGCCTCAAAAACCCAAATTTTGATAAGTGGAGGGTGGCCAAAATCACCACACTTCAGGATCTTACACCAAAAACTGCCCTAGAAGCTAAAATAACACAGGAAATCCCATGGCTACAATACTTCCAAATATCCGATATGTGCTCCCACACCAAACTCCATTCAATAATGAAACAACCCCTCATAGCTTTAGAATCCATAATCTCTATTGCGAGTATATCACAAAAGGGGTTAATCTCCAAATTATACAAAGTAATGACCTCTATGGACAGCAAGACACTCCTATCCTACCAAGCTTTGTGGCTTAAGGAATGTAATATCAATCTATCAGCTGCAGAATGGAACAAAATATGGTCGATGGTGACATTGGACCTCAAGGATGCTTATTTCCATGTCTCCATTCACCCTTCCCACTGTATGGTCCTCCATTTTGCGGTAGGAAACAGACATTTGCAGTACAAAGCCCTCCCTTTTGGGCTATCCACAGCCCCAAGGGTTTTCACGAGGTGATGGTTGTTATCGTAGCATACCTCTGTTTGAAGGGCATTCAAATTTTTCCATACATCGACGATTGGTTGCTGGTAGCGGACTCCAAGACATCCCTACTCAACCACATCGAACTGACCTTGACCACCCCAGAATCAAGGTAAACCTTAAAAAGTCAATGCTCCTCCCCGCCATGCGGGTGCAATTTATAGGAATTTGTCTCCATGTGGTTTCCCATTTTAGAATGTCTGACAAAACAGAATAACATTCCTAAGGTGATGGATGATCTATGGTTGTGGTAGTTAGTTCACCATGACACTATACGTACTTGAATGATACTCTTACTATACATAACATAATTAACACACTTTTCCTAAAGAAATATGCCAAATGTCAATTATCTAGATTGCAGTATTTCCTCTATTTACCTTGTATTTGTGGATAGTCCACAGCAAATAGTTATTAGTTCACGAATCATTATGTATTTTCCTACACACTTAAAATTCTCTTGGCGGTAGCGCCGTTCCACCCACCCACTTCTACACTGACGTTGACAACAGACGGATCCCTGTGGGGCTGGGATGCACATCTCAAGGGGCTTTGTGTCGGAGCTCAATGGGAGTCCCATGTAGCCCAACATCACATCAATTTCCTGGAGTTGCTGGCTGTGCAGTACGCATTCAGATCTTTCCACCACCTGGTGGCCCATCATGTGTTCACTGTCTTCACCGACAACACCACAGCCCTGTGTTATATCAACAGGCAGGGAGGCACGATTTCCAGAGCACTGTGCCAGCTGGCCCTGGACATATGGGATGAATGTCAGTCATGGAGCATGCTCCTGAGAGCCACCCATCTTCCGGGAGCTCTGAATGTACAAGCGAGTTCTACTACCGATACTGTGCTTCAAGAGCTCGATAAAAGCATCAAAATGTCTTGTAACCTGGGAGTCACTACAGGTGCTAAATATACTAAGGGGAAGACTTGGACCAAGCAGTGGTCCCATAGATCCTCATCAAAATCCTCTCCTGAGCCACACTGGCAACGTTCCCCTGGCAGCTGTTCTCGACCTTATGGGTGAAAGCCTAAGTTTTCACCTGCTTCCCTATCCAGAGTGAAAGCTCCTAAGGTTTCTAAGCAGAATCTTTGACGTCAGCGTCTTCCAAGTGTCTCACACCTGCCTGTCTCCATTCCTGTCTGCTTGGAAACTTATAACATCGGAACATCTATCCAAGGGCTCCTTCATCCACTTCCCCCCAGCTCCGGATCTCCTACTTGCAGGGAAGGGGCAGATACTGCATCACGATGTGCAGTGTCTCAAGCTCACAGCTTGGAGGGTCCTCTTTTGACAGTTAGAGACAGGATAGAGCATGTCCTACTGAACTGTCGTCAATCGTCTACCGGGAAGTGGAAAAAAATCCTGTCCTACCTGACTTTGACAGGATTACCACCATCCCCACTGGACCTGATGGCGAGCGGTGGCACAGTGGGTATATCCCACTATCTTAACATCTGAACTGTGTATAGAGAGGGTGGGCACACCAATCTCCCTTGTGGGAGGGTGTTAGCTGACGGTCGGGACATCCTGGTCAAGGTTCGGAAAAGGCGGAAGAACTTCTCGGCTACAAAAATCCCTGCAGTGGATGTTTCCGGCCAGGTGGTGGCAGTGTGGCGATTTGACATATGGGTCCTGAAGCCTCGTCGACAAGCAGCCATTTGGAAAATGACTGAGCCAAGCCAGAAGACGTTTACACTGTGCAGTGACAATGTGTGCAATTAAATGAATATATGTTGTCTTCCCTATCACCTATGAACATTGTTAGTCCCCTGTCTGAAATGTGTAACTGTACATCGCTTTGAGCCCACTGGGGAAAGCAATTAATAAATTGAAAGTATTATTATTATCATCATCATCATCATCATCATCATCATCATCATCTTTGGTTTTTTGTTTCCTGTTTGGACTTGGGCCTTAACTGTGCTTCCTTGAAGGTGTACTTAGCTGCCATTTCGGCTAATCATCCACCTATCAATGGTCATTCTGTTTTCTTCCAGCCTCAGGCCAAAAAGTTCTTAAAAGGTCTAACCCATCTCTTTCCTCCATCACACGGCCCCAAGTTAGCCTGGGACTTACCTCTGGTGCTCACGAGACTCATGGGCAGTCCCTTTGAGCCGATGGCTACTTGTAGTCTGCAGCTTTTCTCCTGGAAGACAGCCTTTCTTGTTGCTGTCACCTCCGCCAGGAGAGTGAGTGAGCTGTCAGTGCTTCGCTGTGACCCCCCCACTTGAGTTTCCATCATAGTGGGGTCACGTTGGCTCCAGATGTTTCTTTCTTACCAAAAGTAGTTTCAGAGTTTCATCTACAAGCGGACATTGTCCTCCCAGTGTTCTTCCCGTCCCCAACAACTGACGGAGAACGTCAACTCCATTCGTTGGACATTAAAAGGGCTTTGCTCTTTTATCTGATTAGAACTCAGCCCTTTCAAAAGTCACCGGCCCTGTTTGTTTCTTATGCTTCACCTACCTAAGAAGCTATCGTCCCGACGTCTGTCCAAATGGATTGTAGAGACTATTAAGCTTTGCTACTCTTTGGCGAAGCAGCCGCTCCCGGGTCCACTAAGGGCACATTCCACCCGGGCGGTGGCTACATCCACAGCCTTCCTACGAGGTGTGTCACTTGAGGATATCTGCAGTGCTGTGACTTGGGCTACTCCTCACACGTTTGTGAAGCACTATGCCCTCGATGTATGTCTTCATCAGCGTTCCCTAGTTGGTCGAGTGGTGTTGCAGGCGGCACAGATCTAGGACCTTCAGCTCCCTCCTCCAGGTAGACATGTACTGCTTGCTAGTCTCCCAGAGGTGTGATGCACAGAGACCACGAAGAAGATAAACAGGTTGCTTACCCTTTAACTGATGATCTTCGAGTGGTCATCTGTGCATTCACACCACTCGCCCTCCTTCTCCTCTGCTTTCGGTCCTCTCCTTTCTTTAGAGACTGGGGGCAGTGGTCAGAAGAAACTGGCGGGATTGTCGTGCCCCTCCCCTAGTAATGAGCAGTGGAGCCCAGCATATGGCTGGGGAGCAGGCACGAAAATCCCTTTTGCTTTCCATTATACCGATCAGGGTCGGTGCAGCCTCACTATATCCCAGAGGTGTGAATGCACAGATGACCACTCGAAGATCATCAGTTACAGGTAAGCAACCTGTTTTTTCATCATTTCAAGGGGCATTAATATCTTTTTTCTGTAGTTTTGCAATTCCTTCATGCCAGTAGCATCATTTGGATTATTTTCAAACAGAGGAGGGGTTATTCTGGGTGAAAACAATCCTACAAAGACACAGCTTGTATTCAGCAAGTGGTTGTCCAAGTAGGGCCAATTTTGTTGTTGTGGTTGCCATCATATTGTTTTGATTTGTCTTTTTGTGTATGTTGTAACTACAGTCTTCTCTTTCTCTGAATTCCATTTTCTGCCAACACAGTTATGACCACTTCACCCTCCCTCACAAGAATTCCCTTTATA
Source organism: Gekko japonicus (assembly GCF_001447785.1). NCBI lineage: Eukaryota > Metazoa > Chordata > Lepidosauria > Squamata > Gekkonidae > Gekko > Gekko japonicus. The sequence goes on along the minus strand of NW_015165271.1, from coordinate 240,190 downwards.
TTGTTCTTAGTTGAGCAGCCCTTTTTTCTTTCTTCTTTGTTTTTCTCTGGCTGTCCCATCCAGTTGTTTGAATGTATATTGGAACATGCTGACCCAGCCTACGCAACAGGGCAGAGACTAAAATCCTTCTTTTATCCTTGTTTTATAATGCCCCACAAACTGTTTTATTTCACTTGGAGGGGAAATGGTCAGGTAGGAATCAGGCATAGAACTTTAGAAGTAAACAGGCAATGGTTTGCTTCCTTCTTCATGGGCTAGGGATCACTCCTGTCTTTTAGGAGCTATTTCCCTCAGACTTGATAAAATCATCCCCTTCACTAGGAGCTATTTCCCTTAGTCTTGATAGGGATGAGCTATGCATCCCACTTCCCTAACTCAGGATCCTCCTTCATCCTCTCACAGTCTGTTTTGCTCTCTCACTGTTAACTCTCAACTGCCACTCTCAACTGAAGAATTCCATTTGAATCCAGTCACTCCAGGTTCTCAGTTCAAGTTACAGCATTAATCATTTATTGTCCATCACAACAATAATATCAAGAGTTAAAAAAGCAAGGGAAACTGATAACAGAATGCTTAGCTCTTAGTTCAGTTTACTTCTAAAATATCAAAAGTAAACACCATAACTTACCGCTTGTGTCACAGAAACCACCATTGTGCAAAATCCACCCTAAATTTGAAGTCAGCTGATTCCTTGCCTCCTTCAGAAACTCCTGTATTGGACTTCCAGTTTAAACGTTTCGCCGCTCGGACGCATCCTGTCTCGCTCTGATGGAAACATGCCGAGACCCGGCTGACGGGAGGTGTCCGAGTTCGTCCTGGACCTCCCCGGGGTCTCTGTAGGAGACCCCCAG
>NW_015165271.1:231147-239094 GCF_001447785.1 Gekko japonicus | reverse complement strand
GCTGGAAAGATCCATGTACGTTCTACGTTTCCATGGGATCCCCAAAGAGAAGAACGAGGATTTAAAAGAACTTTTGGCAGTTGCCTTGGCCCCATTAATGGATTATAAACAAGAAGATTTAATAAAAGAGATGGATGTGGCTTATAGGACTTATCCAGACTTAAAAAGACGTAAAATTTTTGAAAGACATCTCTTTTGATGTTATAAAATGGAGGAAACTCTACAGGATGCTTACTCTCACTCTGCAAAAAAAAAAAAGGGAATACCATACAGATGGCTATTCCCGGAAGGGCTGAGCTTCAATTACCAGGACAAAAAATATAAAATTGACTCTGTTCCAAAAGCGGAAAATTTATGGATCAAATGTTCAATACAAAAAAAGAAGCAGAAGGAAATGAATTAAAAACCGGATGGGGAGGAAGAAGAAGAACCCTACTCACAGGATTCAACAAGTCAAAATTCCACATCATCAGATTCATCTGAATCAGAGAAAGGAGCGGCTGTCCCCAAACTCCAGAAAATGAAGAAACGTAAGAAGAAAAGACTCTAGAACTAAGACAATAGCACTAAAGGCAGTAATTGTGTTAAGCTATTAAATGTGTACTATCATAATTGAACCAAATCTTGATATAACGTGTAATATTAGGTTAAAAAGCATTATTTTTTCAACTATTCAGATCGTGACATGTATTAGACTTCCCCCTTCCCACAAATCCAGTAGATGAAATAGATTAGAATGGTAGTATTCCTTCCCCTATCAAGTAGATATATGTATTAGATCTCCTTTACTCATCACCCATAGTAATAGTGTTAGGGCATTAGTATCCCATCCCCCATCCCATAATTGTAGTGTGTAGAAAATGCAAAAAAATAAAAAAAAATCCCCTTCAGGGGGCCAAAAGAAAAAAGAAACTCCTGTATTGAAATGGTATTAACTATCCTTGATGCTGGGAAAGATTGAAGGTAAAAGAAGAGGGGGACAGCAAAGGATGAGATGGTTAGACAGTGTTATCAGTGAAACGAACATGAATTAAAGCAAACTCTGGAGGATGACGGAAGACAGGAGGACCTGGTGTGATGTGGTCCATGGGGTTGTGAAGCGTCAGACTCGACTGTGCAACTGAACAACAACAACAAAAAACATTCCCAACTGGGGAGATAGGGGAGAATGAGAGAACATATTCCAAGGAAATCTATGGAGGATGTACATTTCCAGCAAACACAACACTTTAGGGGCCTGGCAAGTATACAGTGCTCAGTCTTGGACATCCAGAGCTCTTAGTCAGTGATCCATAAATCTGTTGGTCAAGGTTGTAACAGAACCTCCCCCCCAGTGCATAGATCTGCCCCTAGATCTCTTAAGTCATGCTGAACTTTGTATAAAGTAAAAGCCTTAGCCTAATTCAAGTACAGTGTGAGACTTCTCATTCCATTCTGTGCAGAGACAGTGGGACGATTGTCTCTGTTCCTTGCTACTTCTGCCTTTTTCAAAGTTTGGTGCCACATGGGAGATCAGAGCAGCTGGGGGAGAGGAAGGATTGATGACTACCAAACACCATAGCTGAGCTGAACCAAAACAGGTAGAATCGTGTCCTTCTGTGACTCTTACTAGCCTTTCCTCCTGTCTGCATTTTTATGTGCTTATTTGTTTACATAGGCTTGAGTTGTTGTCCGGGGACTAGGCGGCAGGCTGGCCACTAGACCCCCACAAACTCCAGTGAGTGGTTGCTTAGAATGAGGCTCTGGCCGGTACCAAACCCCGAGTCCCCGGTCTTACCAGGGCGGCCACTCTGAGAGTCACCAGGGAGACCAGAGCCAGAGACATTAGTCAGGAACCAGGTGAAGAGCCAGGAGCCAGCTGCAGCTGCTGAGACCCAGGGAGGACTGGGTGGGTCGCCACCATGGGGAAAGGCCATCACAGCGGGCGCAGGGCTGGGAAGTCAGGCATGGGGAGTGGCTGCACCCACCACGGTTCAGACAGGGCCTACCTTCAGCCTGTCACAGGGGAGTCGGCGGTGGCACATTTAAATGCTACAGTCGCTGCAGACAGACAAAGGTGGCCTCTGGTGGGTCAGGGAAGCAGTCCAGATGCCAGAAAAGGCAGGGTGATGACCAAGGCAACAAGGAGCAGTGCCTTGACTCTGGACCACTAGGGACTCATGCTGAAGGCTGGGCTCCAGCAAGGGGCCAGGGCAGCAGCAATGGAATAGCCTACTCCAGCTGCAGCGCCGCACCAGAAAAGGTGGGGGCGGGCCCACACCGAGAACCAGGCAGGGGAAGGGCAGGGCCTTAGCCTTTAACCCCTCAATAGAGACCCAATAGCCACTGCCTGTGGTTGACAGGCAGGGACCAGATCCACTAGGAAGCAGGAGGGTGGAGCTCAAGGCAAGGGAGGGAGGGAAGTTAAAACCTCCTTTTAAAGTGAAATGTCATTCCTTCAGAACAGCCCCTTTCATCTGTTTCCTCACTCAGCATTTGTCCCTGCCTTTTCTTGGGCCTCTTAACTGTGTCCATTGTGGATGTGATCACAGCACCTTTGTTTTTGCCACTTTCCCCTAGATCCTAGTGCAGCTATGAGTTCCTTCTGGTTCCCAGAGCCACTTGTAAGCTGCCAACCCACATCATCAGTGAAGCAGTGCTTCTTCACTGCATTTCTATTGGGGCTTTTTGCCACATTTCTGTCAGTCTTTTGCTGACATCTGTGGAATTTCCAAGTGCTTAGATTTCTTGGAACTCTGTCCTGTGTGAATCCAATATTACCTTTTGTAATGTGTGAAGCTACCAAAAAGGAGTAGCACTTTTCTTTTTACTGTCTTTTAGAATGACTTAGTTTTAATCTGCTGACTCTTTAACACCATGAGCTAGCACAAACCATTGGCATTTTTTTCCTGTATACATACGTAATTGTTCTTAGTGATATAGTAGGATACGAAAATACAGTTGAAAATATAGTTGAAAAGGATGTTCTTTAAGTGCCCTTAATTCCTGTAGCTAATTTAATTGTTGCTATATTGAATAATATATATGTAACTACTGAACTACTTTAGTTGGGTGAATTTTTCATTCCTTCTTTGAGGGGTGAATTCTTTTCTCACACCTGTTAGTTGCACGCTTTTTAAAAATGATTAGTAGAAATTGCTCTTCTTGATGATATAGTCTTATATGTACATCATACTGTAACTGTGAATTAAATATGGGTTATTGTTAAAAGGGCTTTGCTCTTTTATCTGAACAGAACTCAGCCCTGAATTAAATATGGGTTACAAATGTGCATATAAATTATCAGAAATCATGTTGGTGTTCCTTGTCTTTTGAAAGACATAAAATGAAAACTCTGCTGTTGTCAATATTTACAAAAGCAAACAAAAAAATTGAAACTGCACTGGTCAGGAAAGTGAGTCTTGTTCCATTCTTTCTTGTGTTCGCCAATGATTGTACTGTGCAACTGACAATAGAAAAATGATTTTATGATTTCTGGAAATTGCAGTCAAGAGGGCCTGCCCCCCCCAAAAAAAAAACTTTAGATATTCCCAAGAGTTTGCATATGCTCACTGAAAGTTAGTCTTGGCTTCTTAAAATTCAGTCTCACATACTTTCAGTTTCAGAAAAGATTTGCTATTTGTCATTATGGGGTGGGGTCAAAATCACCCCCCAGCAGCCCCCTTTCATGGGGTTTGTTGCACACAAAGCAGCTTAATAGGAAGTTAGACAATTGATGTGTCAAGATCAGTATTGTCTGAATTGCAGCAGTTCTCCAGGGAGTCAGGTGGGGGTCTTTCACGTCACTTACTACCTAATCCTTTCCAAGTGATGTTGGGAATTTAACCTGGGACCTGCCCTGAATGAACCCTTGCCCCGAATTTTTGGGTTATGGCCTATGTGCTTGTCATTAAGGATGTGCATGAACTGGCTCACGAGCCAAAATTTGGCACAAACTTGAGCCAGTTTGGAGCCCAAAAACTGATGTTCAGGGAAGGCCTTACCCAAACATTTATCGGACTTTTGTCTGGTTTGGTTTGGCTGTTTGGGCCATTTAAACCTGACAACTGAATGGAGTGGATCCACGACTGACCTCTTAGGTTTAAATGGCTGTGAGCCATTTCACCGGTTGGTTTTGCTTCCCCCTGCTTCCAAGCTTAGAAGCGGGGAAAGTGAAACGGACAGTTTACATGGCTGCCAGCCATTTAACCCTTCCCAGGCAATCCCGCCCCCCTTTCTCCCAGCCAGGGTTCATCATAAGCAGGAGAAAGGGGGAGCTGAACTCGCTGGTTCAGTTCGGGGCCTTTTGGTTCAGTTCAGATTTGTTTCCATCCCTACTTGTTATCCTTGTCTGTATGTAGTCATTCCATAGGCTTTATCATTTAAATCTGTAAAATTAAACGATTTGTGTTTTTAGAGAAAATGAAAGTAGATTAAGGAACTTTTTATCAGTGATAGCTAAGTGTTTGGATTTGTTAGCAGAAGAGGGGTATCACTGTGCAAAAATAAAAGCTTGGCTCCTACAGACTTCATTCCCTTTGTGCCTCTATCCAGCAGTTGCAGAGGCTTTCGTTTGCTGTGGCTCTCGCTACCTCTGCCCCTAGCACTTCTGCAAGCATACAGACTCCTCAAGAAACATAGACCTTGTCCATAGGGACATGCTAGTGGCAGAGGAAACAAGTGCCACAGTGGAGGAAAGCCTCTGCAGCAGCTGGAGAGAAGCTTGAGAGGAACAAAGTCATAGGATCCAAGTTTAAATGTATATCTTTGTTATAGGTCAATATAGTGTCCATGCACATTACATTTCAATAGCAAACTTATTGTCTGTTTCTTCAATTCAGCTTCAAGAGAAGCTGTCTGAAAAGGATAAGGAGCTGAAGACAATAAAGCTGGACTTAGAACTCCGTGACAGAGCTACAGAAGCTAAGATTGCAGAGAGAGCTGCAGGTATAGTAGGTGATCCTTTAATAGATAGCCATATGGCTCATACAGTCAGCTTGGTTGCTATATGACGTGGCCTTAATGAACATTAGATATATTTGCTAAAGGAGGGACAGTTTGACTTTTTTATGTGAGGCTGTTTAAAGTTGCTTGGAAAATAGGTGGCTTTAACATCCTGGTACTGGTATTAGTGAGAGCTTTACCTGTATTCATACTGATTTGGGCATTAAATGCATTGTTAACACCATGTCAATCCAATCACAAAAAGGTTGTTTGTTTTATTGGAAGGTCCTGAACAAACAAGGGAAATAATGATTATCACTGCCACTACCTTTCAACCAGCAGTTCAAATACCCTCTTATTGTTTTAGCTTCTTCAGAGCGACGCTACCCCCTCTTTCCGAACACCTTTGTATGGAGATGTTTATATGTTCACTTCAGTCCTGAAGTTCAGGGGGGGGGGGAGTGAAAACTGAGGGCTTGGCTGTTGAATGGAATGATGTCTGGTGATTATCAGAATTCTAAATAATTGCACAGTGGAAAACTTGTTACATTTGAAATAGACTAATACTTTAGAAGGTTGGTGTGTATTATGTAGGCCCAGCATGTTACAGTTCTGTAATACTGATTGCAAGGAAGGGTTTCCTTTTTAATTAGTTCAAAGAAATATTGGAAGAAATTAAATCTTCCAATTGTAAAAATTTGGAGACAAATTGTGCTGTATTATATAATAGGGTATAAGACTAGGATCTGGGAGTCATGAATTCAAATCCTTGTTTTCCTGAGAAGTTCTCTGTGTGTTCTTGAGCCACTCTCTCTCAACCTAACACCTCATAGGGTGGTTGTCATGATAAAGTGGAGAGGGAAAAGCCACACACATGGCCATAAGGTCACTAGAGAAATGGTGGGATAAAAATATGATGGATTGTCCTCAGCAATATTAAATTCAGTATTAGGGGCTTTAAAACATGCAAGGACTATGCTCTGGATCTGAGTATGTAAGTTACACTATTCCCGCCTCACTGTTAATAAAAAAGGGGGCGGAAAGGAAAATCGTTTTTAAAATAGAATAGAAAAAAGAGGAACTTCCTCAGTTATAAAAACAGATGGTTAGCTTTTTATAGTGTCAGATTTCTAAGAATACCATAATTTATGTACATGCATGCTTGAACATGAGAGAAAGCTTACTAATATTGTAAGGTACATTTATTATTTATTTATTATTTTCAATTTGTATCCCGCCTTGCCAGAGAACATTGATCATTCTGAAAGAGTTCGGCAGAGTACTAAGTATTTACAACACAAATTTTTGAAAATGTTTTAAAGGAAACCATATGGATTTTTTAAAAAACCATAATACACTTGCCTAGATCATGGTTACATCTTGATTATCTACCAACTAAACATTTACAGTTTGTGAACTGTTTGGATTAAATTCCAAGTTATATGTTTGTTTTGGAGGTGTTTGCACAGTGTTTTACCTCTGTGTATATAATAGAATAGAGAAATATTTTATTCAGCGTAGACTTTCCTTGCTCACCAAAGGCCATGGAAGACAATTGGATAAAAATTACATGTACCATGACCTGGTGTATGTGGTTCACGTGTAGAAATGGATACCTCATGATGGATCACTTTTTGTGTGCTGGTAGAGTAGGAAACACATCCTGCACATGAAGGGATACATGTTATGTTGTTTCCCTGGACAAGGGCTGTGATGAAATTTATAGAGCTTACTCTGTTAATACAATTTTCAAAAGTAGCTTTGTTCTACATATTTGGATTACATTAGGTTGTTCTCAGTTTTTTCTCCCAAAAGATCTTTGTATGTGAGGAATTTTGTCTGATTAGCTAGTGTCAATTACTGCATCTTAACATATGAAAAATGGAAGTCAGAGGTTTATAATTTATTTATTTACCATATTTACATTTCCTTTTCCCTTCCGGTAGGAAGCCCCAAACTTATGTAATCTGTATTATTATAAAAGATCTACATCATTATAGGTGATAGCATTACAGCAGAGCATATTATAACACACATTGCAAGATGACATTAGAAAACCTTACAATTTACTTTGAGGGGGGGGAATCAAATAATGTTAAAAACAAGCTCTCAGTTAAAAAGGAATGGTTTTGTGCACAGAATACAGGAGAAAATGTGGCCCTGAGCAATGGAAACCTCCAGTGAGATTTTCATCATTATTATTTTGTGAATCTGGCCATGTACCAATGAAGTTACATGTGTGCATAAGTGCAGACAGGGGTTTCTCTGGTATTTCTGTAGTAGTTTATCACACTTTTGAAGACACAGGTTGCATGTGACATTCAAAAAGGTGTGTTCATTTTTGCAGTGCAATGGACACACCGAAGAAACTTCCAGCGTTGTGTGTGCAGCTTTCCACAGCATCTGCTCTTGGTTACAGATTTGTTAGGTTACTGCTAACGTTTGGGAAGAAGTTAAGAGGCAGAAACAGTATGAGTGAACATATGGAGGATTTCCTTGTTGAAATGAAGGAAAAAGAATTCCTCTACTAGTGATTATGCTGATTTGCAGTTGGCATATACAGGAAGAATACATAGGTCTGAAGATCTAGTGTGGTTTTTAGTGAAAGGGGTATTGAGCCGTAGGCATGGGAGACATGTATTTAAGTCTTATCTCACCCAAGGAGTTCAGTGAGCAGCTGTAGATGAGCCACAGTTTGTGTCTGTTTGTTTAAAAAAGAATAACAGTGACCCCTGTGAGGTCAATTCCAGATGGGTTTAAGGTGACAACGAACTACTGCTTTATTCCACTGTGAAGTGGAAAGTGACAAAGATTCAATACTTCCAAATTAAAAGAGCTGAATCAGAATGAGTATACTAGTATAAATGTTTTCAGTCCTTCATGCTAATTAAACTGTGCATTTGGGCATCTGTGTCCCAAGAAATACTGGGAATTATTATAGGGTTCTTGTTTTTTTCTGTGAATTGACCAGCTGTCAGTTCTCTGGCCACTAGAGGCTGCTGTTCATATTCATGAATTGTTGAT
>NW_015165271.1:220420-231093 GCF_001447785.1 Gekko japonicus | reverse complement strand
TACTAAAGATGGCATTTCTATAACTTGGGACAGTAGAGTGTTGTAAAAATGTAGACTGAGGAATCATAAAAGATATCTGAGGAAAGAACCATTCAGAGATGCTGCTTAGGGGGTGTGAGGTGGGAGAACAACACGAGTATGTCTTGTACTAAAATTGATGAACAAGACTGATGAATTTTTGGAGGCAAATGATAGAATTTTTTTTGTAAAATAATGTTTCCAAGTTATTAGGCTACAGAGATCTGTCTGATAATCATATGTAAGAGGAGCCCTGGTGGATCAGACTAGTGGTCTGTCTGTTCCAGCATGCTGTTTTACACAGTGGCCAACCAACAGACCATAGCAATCAAAGCTCTCCCCCAATTTTGTTGGTATTCAGAGGTTTGCTGCCTGGGGAGATGGGTTCCCTTTACTTATCTTTGCTAGTAGCCACTAATGGACCTATCTGAACTGCTTATAAACTCATCTATGCTTGTGGCTGTCACTACATACCCTGGCAATGAATTCTGCAGTGTAATTACTCAATAAGAGAACATAAGAAATAATCTGGAAATATTTAAATATTTCTTAAATCATCTGAAACATACACAGGAAATGTTTTGTAGAAGAGATTTTGAACACGGTATGTTATGCCATAATTTTGAACTCACCAATGTGATGCCAAGATAATGAATAGGAATTGCAATACAGTTCTCTATCCTTTCTCCTAATGTTATGACTTAACTGAGCTCTCCATTTGAAACTGCTTTCCATTTGAATATAAATCTGACACTCATAAGTATGACAGATAACCCATTGAAGACTGGCAGCCTGATCCCTGGAGCCAGCACCCATGTATAAGCAACGAAAGCAGGATTGGTCTTAAAGTGTATGTGTAATGAAGGGCTAAAATGCTGGTTACAAATCTGAAATCCCTAGTTTAAATCTGATCTCTATCATGACTTGAGGCAAAACAGCCTCTGTGTCCCAAAAGAGTAACTTCCAAAAAACAATGACTTGGATCCACCAGAGCACTTTTATGGACAGAAGGACTTCCACAAGTGTAGCAAACAATTTTCTTTCCTCCCCGTTCCACTGCAGCTAGAAATACTCCCAAATGGTGCTGTTGTGTCCTTCAGTGGATCTATAACAGTATTTTCTAATTAGTGTTTTCAGTGTTGGCTTTGACCTCCTTTTGCCAGGTATTACTCTGCTTGTGCCTGTGATCTGGAAATGCCTGTGATCTGGAAATGACTTTGAATCAAACAACATGTCACCAAGCTGGTAAAAAACCATAGTGGCAGGCACCACTTTTTCATGGTTTGCTGTCTTTTGTCAATAAAGGCCCCGATCACACAAAAGGTTTTGGGCCGGGAGAGGGATGGATCAGGGGCGCAGCAAACGGGTGCGATCCCACCGCAACATCTGGGAAACGTTGCGCGCCCGTCCCTGATCCGGCCCTTTCGGCTGAAAAACCGCATCAACAAAAAACCACCTCCGGAGGTGGTCTTACCGGAACGGCCATGGCAAGCGCGGCCGTGGGATCGCCGGCGCGTCCTTCTGCCGGCGCATCCCCAGCTCCTGCCCGAACTGCACACGCTCAGACATGCGTAGTTTGGCAGCCTCCCGTTGCTGTCTCTCTGGTCTCCCTGGCATCTGATCGTGCCAGGGTGCAATTGCGCGGCAGCTCACGGGATCTGTATGATCCCGCCACAATGTGCCTAATTTGGTGCGGCTTTTAAAAGCCGCACTTTTGCCCGACTTTTTTTTCCCGTGTGGCAGGGACCTTCGTACACCAAAAGGCACGTATTCTGTCCCCTGTCTCTAATACCTTCAGTCATAAGAAAATGAGAAGAGTCCTGTTGCATCAGACCAGTTGATCATCTGGTCCAGGATTCTGTCTCACACAGTGGCCCTCCAGTTCCTCTGGAGGGCCAACAACAGTAGAGGCTGAGGCCCTCTCCTGATGTTGCCTCCTGGCACTGGTATTCAGAGTTTTACTACCTTTGGATGTGGAGGTTCCCTATAGTTACCATGGCTACTAGCCAGCCACTGATAGACCTGCCCTCCATGAATCTGTCCTATCACTTTTTAAAGCCATTTATGCTTCTCGCCGTCATCCCATCCTCTGACAATGAATTCTAGTTTTAGTTGTGTTGCTTAACAGAGAAACACAGATATTGTTCTTTTTTGGTGGTATGCTCAGATAACTTTTTGCTTTTAGATTTCTGCATCAAAATTTACCCATGACTTTCAAATATCTAAATATCCATAGTGAATATATAAAACAAAGAGGATGTACAAAAGGTAGAGAATCCTATACCTGTCATTTTTTCACAGCTTCCCCAATACCAGCCTGCTTTATCCCAGTTCAGGTTCCTTCTAATACTGGCATTCAACTGAGGAGTAAAAAGGGACTGAGTAAGGAAAGAGGGAGCAGAGTTTCTTGCCTACCTGCTCCATTTAGGTATGGGAAGGAGGCACAAACAATGGGCATTTCAAATCTACACAGGAAGGTGCAAATAGGCAGGGAAAGAGCTGCAGTTGGACTCAAGTCCTTACATTGTGCAGGTCGGTTGCAAACACCTGCTTGGATGATTCTTGTAAACCACCTTAAAACTCCTTTTAGCTCAATCAACCTATGCGTGTCGGGCGGGGTGTTCTATACTAACACTGCCTGCCAGTTAGTTAATATTTGTTGTTTTATTAAGGTTTTTGGCTCTTGGCCATGTTGCAATTGGCAAAGACTAATAATTGCTACTGACTTAAACAGTAATTCCTATTGGGCAAATAACATTAAACAATAATTTTAAAAAGGAGTTTTACATATAAACATATTTCTTTCTGCGAGAGACCAAGACTCTTTCCAGTTTGTGCAGATATCAGAAGAGTAAACCCAGAGCAACAACCTTCAGAAATCTTGAGTAGAAGGAAAATAGGCATGAGGAGTAACAGAACAATATGAAAGATAAGAGTTATCTAATTTACTAACTGGCATAGAAGAATTTATCCTCCAGAGTTCAGGTTCCAAATTGTAGTTTGAAAATAAGTCATTGCTTTTGCAGTTTTGCTGGGTTTAAAATATCTAGAAGATATATACTTGCTAAATATTCACTTAGCCATGGACACAGAATGTTTTAACTGAGAGTATTGAGAATCTTAGTTTGTTTTTAAAATCTGAAGTCCACACAGATGTGCCAGTTGCTTTTTTACATTATAAAATTTCAGCTTGGTTTTATTTAGCAATAAATAAGAGCTAAGGTCTAACTTTTCATTTGTCAAGTGTTTGTGGCTTTTGGTGTCTGGTGATGGCAGCAATGGTATCAGGTAAGATTTTCCCAGTGTGTTTTCTGCTCGATCTGTCATATCAGCGTTTCTTTACATACTTCCTTGTATATCCCATTGAAATTGTGTGCAGTTCTCCCCCCCATTAAGACCTTAAAATGAGGGTAACTAAAAATGGAACAATAACACATAGCACAAAATGTACAAACATTATTTTTAAATGTTTCTCAATGAAGGTGAACATGTTGTCACCACCAATATGCAATAATTCGAACTGTTTTGGGAAAATTTACCCAATCTGAGACAGGAAATAAAAGCTATATTTAGGATTAGATCAATTCCTTTTACCATTTTTAAAGTTGTCTCACTTTTGTCTTGTCAAGGAAGAAAAAAATCTACTATTTGTGGAAAAGCTCACTTTGGAGACTTCTTTTTATATATCTTTTTTCCTGTTCTTACATGTCATCCATTAAAGATTAGCTGTGGAAGGTTGGAGCATGGAGAGATTATGAATGACGGAACAACTCCTGTGGAATAATAATCAGTTTTTGATATTTAATGCTGTTTGACTTTTGCAGACACATTTCTTATTAACCTTTGATACAAAGAGAAATCCAGGTTCCTGATATCTCATGGAGAAGATGAATCTGAGATCCTCTTCCAATTAAACTGAAATAAGGCCAATATTGGGCTTTAGCCAAAAGATCTCAGTAGTTCCCAACCCTTGTGTTTAGAAATCTAAATATGTGTGACATTCTGTTTTTAAAAATAGATAATGAACATAATTTTGCCAATAATCAGTTCTAAAATTATTCTTTTTGTACACAGTGTGTATTTAGCTTTAGTTTTGTTGTAAGATTGTTACATTATGTAACTATATTTTCTAAACTTTTTATAAGATGATGTCTTGGTGCATTCAAAAACTTGAATAGACTGTTGGTTGTATTCAGTACTACTGAAATCAGGTGGGGTTTTGCCATGGACATCAATGAGAAGTGATGTCCTGAAGTTGCTGAACTTAGAATATAGATTGGAACAATCAAACTATTTTCTTCTTAAAAACTGTCGTGTTAGCTATATGCACAGGGCAGAAAGGTTTGTTTGCTTTTGTTTTTGCTACAAATGTTTCTTGGACAACATGGCTAGCTGTGTTCAATAATGAACTTGTCTTATGCGTGCAGAATCACAAATTTGTTCTTAAAACGATTTTACCACACCGTTCTCTTAGACCAGGACTCATCTACTGAAATAGTTATGTGATTTGGTCATTAATGTAGCTGTGATTTTGCTTAAATCTATTTTGAAAAGCAAAAAAGAGGGCATATTTCCTGACTGACTACTACAAGCAAGTGATCACAATGACAAATCTCATTTTAAATACCCCTACTATTTAAGCTGTGATGATCGCTACTAGCTAGGAATATTCCTAACCTTCGGACCCCAAAAGAGGACATTTTCATCAGGATTTTAAAAAGACCCCAAAAGAGCACAAACACCAAGAAGAACAGGACATATCTTCTAAAAAGGGGACAACTGGTAACCACATTAAATCTGAATAATTTAATCTTATATTTAACTACAAACAACACAAACACACATATTTTCATTCTTGCTCACAGTAAATCCTGTGTGCTCAAAAGAATCCCAGTTTCCTATATAAGAAATATAGGAACTTGGTGAGAGTTATCTATGTGCGCACAATCCAGTACTCTTGACTCTTGAATTTTACAATTAAGTGCGAGTTTTCAAGTGTGTATGTGTGGATAATCCTCAATGAGAACCAGTATTGCATTTTTTTCAAAGTAATCTGTACAAAATTTAGTATTTTGGAAGGAAAAGGGGTATATTTAACTGATGGGTATTACTTTTGACAAAAGACACTGATAGGGAAGTGCAAATGGAAGGCAATGTATATGTTGCCATTTGCAATCTCTCTCTCTCTCTCTCTCTCTCTCTCTCTCTCTCTCTCTCTCTCTCTCAGTAAACATTGAACACTGCAATGCAGTTTTTTCCCTCACTTGCTCATTGCTAAACAGTTCAGATGCCTTGGTAAAATCAGTACATTTCCAACCAGAAATTTAGGAGCATATGAGCACCTTAAGCTAAATACAAAAAAAAGTACCAAAGGTGTCAGCATATTCTATCTGTGTTTGCACACATTGCTTTATCTGCAGAGTCACATTTATATGTAAATGACATTTAGTCTGTAATTCCTAGTACTGACCTGTTAAAATGGTCTACTTTATTTTATTCCTGCATCTCTATACTGCTGCACCTTTTGATTTATTCTAATGATGACAGAGTAACGCCATTTTTTAAAAGTGAAGTGTTTTAGAACTACTGATACTCATTTTAACGAGACCCTGGAATGAGTTTTAGGTTGAGAATATTTCTATGGATTATCAGCATTATACAATTTGCATGTACAAGCAGATAAGTAGCATGTTGTAATTACTCTAGCACTAAGGCATTACATATATTTCAGTTAACAAGTTTTTAATATATATAGATTAGTTGCACAAGCACAATACATAAGTATTAATATAAGATACATACAGGTTCTCAAGCACTTCAGGTCAGGACCTTTGCTAAACACTGAAAAGCAGTGCAGGAGCTTGCTTTCAGCAGAATCTTCCCCCACCCCCAGCTACCTTTCTTCTTTGAGGGAAAATAAGTGACACACAAAAGCTCACACCTTGAATAAAACGTTCTTAGTCTTAAAGGTGTCACTGGACTCTAACTTTTTTCTAGAAACAAACAAACTATTGCTGCAGTAAGATTGCAAGGATGTCTTTGGTCCCCTCCTCCTTCTTTAAAAGAGGAAACAAAAAAAGAAAATGTAATATTTCACTTTTCTCCATTTTTATGTCATATGTCAAGTTCTGCCTTGACACAGTAGGCAGGCCTCATCTTTACTAGAACTTGTCCTAAATGTAAAAAATATCTTCTCATATTAACCATTGTGAGAGAGAAAACATCTGTGTATTAGATGTACTACAATCATTCCTTCACCAGCTCTAAGGAAAATCCTAGGTCACAGAAAGTTCAACAGCCACTAATCCTGAATACCAAATCCAAAATCACACAAAAAAGCCCCACAAACATCTCCCTGTTCTTGCAGCAAATTTCTTTCTTTCTTTCTTTTCTCTCTCTTTTTATTTGCTGAACATACTAAGAAATGATTGCAGGCCAAAATTAGCAAGAAAGCATAGGAAAATGTGCACACTGAAGAAAACACCCCTCCCCCCCCAAAAAAAGCACAACCCAAGGTGTTGTATTTGAAGAGTTTATAGAGTTTGTTTTTGTTTTGATTTTGCCACTTTTTTGAAGGAGAAAAATTGGTATTTTCCTCATTACAGAAAAATTGTAAGTTAATACTAGTAAATATTGATACTGCAATCTTGTTTCAGAATTGCATATTACACAGTATAACATAATACAAATCATAATACAATGCTGAGGGTAATCATTATGTTCAGCATAGTGTTTATATATGTTATCTGGATTTTTATACATGTTCTGTGAGTTCTGTGGTATATGTTTTAAAACTAACTTTTTTCCCTTGGATTTACTATTCAGTTTCTGTATTTACACAGATGACCTCTAGGAAATCAGCAAACAGACGTCTTTTCTCAGTAATGCCGCCTTCTTCCTCATACCCACCAAGGTTCTGTTGTTTGGAGACTCATGAATCAATGTTTAAACTAGAATGATTCCTAACACCCGCTCTTGCTACTACTGTATTTTAAAGGTAGTTTTAAAAGTGTGGTGGGAAGGTTTGCCAACAGAATCAGGTTTAACTAAGAAAATATGTACACGGCTTTGACTCGGTAAACTCATACTCGGAATGGTTCAGCTTCTTCATATTTGTTCTCTCCCATATTAGAAAACAATTAGCTTACTAAACAAATTTGAGTATTTCGGGGAGGGAAATCTACTTTGAGTCTCTCTCATTTGACTAAGAATTACAGGATATTTGATAAGCTTGTTTAAAAATGGACATATCCAAATATTATCGTAAACACCCAATGATTTGTTTTACCTGCAATATAAGTATTTTACTTAGTTAGCTTACATAGTAGCTAATAATATTTGTTAATGTAATTTAACTGCTGTGAACCTTTACTGAACAAATATTGAAATTTATACAAGTCAAAGAATGAGGATCTCTAATGACTTTTGTAAAGACTTCCGTTTAATAGTTAAATAGAAAAGTTTATATGACATAGCCAGTGTAATTAACAGCAGATTTTACATTTAATAAAAAAAGAAAGAGGCATATGTATTTGCTTTACTCATTCCAACATAATTTGCATTACAGTTATGGGTATTTAATGAGCAAATTCCAGCTAAAATGCTGTGTTGATTTTCTAAGTGAACTTTGAAATAACTATGTACCTTACAAAAACTGTCTGTTTACCCTTATCTGTCTAAGACTACAAGTGTTTTAGACTTAATGGGTTTAATACAATTATCTTTCTAGGGTAAAAGAATGTAGTCTTAAGTATAGGATGGTTCTGTCGTTGCAAGTATTGTATTATAATATGGACAGTTTAGTTTTGTGACAAGTAACCTAAATATGTGTTTTATAATGGCAATCATGTATTTATGTAGTTCATGAAAAAATTGTTTATATTGAGTAAAAAGTTTTGGTTTGTGGAATTGTGGGCACATTTAACTGAAATTATTTGGCTGAAACATGCTTAACTTTGGCAGGCACAATCCTTATCTCTTTTTTCTCCCTTGCGTATCATGGCACTCTGACATTAAATATGCACATTTAATTCAATAAGCTTCACATTTCAATTAAAATGTCATTTTAAAAAACCTTAGGCACACTAGGCTTGGTGGAAACAACCTTGCCAAGGTAAACCTGGTATTCCAGGAAATAGTAAAAGTGACTTTGAAGCAATAACCCTGGAAGTCCTTGGAAATGGTCTGAAGTCAAACAGGTTACACAGAAATCATTGTTTGAAAATTAGCAGTAGCTCCCTCTGTTCTCTGCAGACTTATTAACTGCAGCAACTGAAATCATACTGGTTTGATACTCATCATTTTGAGAATGTGTTCAAAAGTTGTCTCTGCCTTAGCAGAGGAAACTCCTTCAACCCTCTGGCTATTGGGATCACAGCTCCTCTCTCTTAATAATATATAGTGTTCCATTCAGCACTTCGAATGGAAAACAGACATCTTAAGGTTGAGTGCCAATTTTTCCTCTGCTTTGGACATTATAATTCTAACTTAGCCTAATATACGTTTATTCTGTACCAGAAACATCAGGGTCTGCCCTTTTATCTAATCCTGGCAGGAATATTGTTAGTTTGCAGTTCTGTAAATTTACTGTACTCATAGTTAACTATCTTGGTACCGTACTTTTGAAAAACCATGTTACACTTTGGGTTTAGAACACAGTCTGTCAGGTTGAACCAACTGAGCCCCTAAACCAGTTCTTTTCACTCCATGGCTTGTGGAGACCCACATTCACAATTATCATCAACCAAAAGAGCCACATGGCTACTGCATGCCTTGCGTGCCATACCACAAAACCCACACATACAATAATATTAAATATATAACAATAATCATTGTCAATTAAAAATATCATAGTTATATATTTAATAGTAGTCTATTAATTAAGACCGCTACACATGTACACCTGCTTCTCCCTACCACTATTGACCTTTAGCCTGCTGTCAAGTAACCTGAGGGAAGGGAAGTTCTTTGCTTTCAGCTTTCCTGATCTCTCCTCAGCATGAAGTAAAAGTAACTCAGGAAAAGTGTGAGACTGTAAAGACATCCAAAGGAAAGTAAGCTGGCTACAAAAAAGAGGAATAAAATGTTATCACTACATTGTGGCTAGCTTGCTCTTTTCCTGGGTGACGGTCCAGATGCTGGAATGAGAATGAAGGCTGAAGAAAAGAATGGAGGGTTGTTGGAAACAGTGGGCACATGGCTCAGGGAGGCTGCCAAACACAAGCCCTACTGCCCTTGCCCATTTTCCTGGAATATATGGTGGGTGTCACATTGGGGAATGACACTCAGAACAGCCATTGGTATGTCAAAAAGCCATGTGTGGCTCCCAAGCCACTGAATTAGTGTCCTTACCCTAAATTGCAATCTACAGTTATCTGGGAACGGACTTATCTGCCAGCATGCTTGGGCCCTGGGAGACGGGAGATGTCACGCTGACACCCTGGAGCAGCATGGAGATGGGGATGTCCACTGGCAATGGCTCTGGGTCAGAGCTGCACCCTAACAAGAGTGGTGCCGGGCCGCCTGGGGCCCTACCTGGCTGCTGCCACCACAGAAATGCACAGGGCCAGGAGGTGGAGGAGCTGGGAGGCCACAAAGGGGCGATGGCCACCCAGGTTCAGGATGCAGGCTGAGCCTGGCCACACCGACGCAAGGACCACTGGTGGTGATGGGCAAATGTGGAGCAAGAGGCGGGCGGGGTGCCAGATGGAGGAGTGTGACCGCAAGCCAAAAGGAACTGCCGGTGCAGCAGGAGGGAGGTGGGACAAACAGTTTAAAAGGGGTGGGGGTCCTCCTGCAATGGGAACAGGACACAAGGTGATAGGTGGGGCAAGGACCAATGGGAACATAGGATGGGTGGGGAAGAAGCAGGGTGGAGGGAGATGAAAGGAGGCCACCTGGCTGGGGTCGAAGAGGAGGACGCAGCAGGGAAGTTGGAGCTGAACAGAGAGAGAGAGAGAGTGCAACCTGAGACTCCAGAGAGTGCCTATTGCCTGCTGGCTGAAGTCTTTCACCTGCACACTGAGATCCCAGCGGCCCCTTGGGAGAATTCTTAGGGCCACGGTGGAAGAGGCAGGGTCCATTGGGGTGCAGGGGCAGCCTGGCAACAGTGTTATGCCTTCTTGTGATGGCTACTAAATCACATACTTTTTCTTGGAGTACACAAGTAGGAGAAAATTATTGGAGGAGAAAAATGCTTTAGAGTAGGTATAGGGCCCCCAAAATTTATTTACTGATAAAAGATGTTGAACTAGTTATACTTTGTTGGCGATGCTTATGAAGGACAAAAAAGAACCATGAATCCTAGTTTTAACCATAGCTTATTCCATGTACATATCATTACAGCATTACCTTTAAAGCCAAACATAAAAATGAAAAACATTGGGTAGCCTCCAAATGTACCAGTCTTAGAACTCCACTTCAGTTACATCGAAGAAAACAAAATGCATGATGTTACATAATCTATATATCTAATAGCCAAGTTGCCCCCTCCGTGCGGATACTTAAATCAGCACGGAGGGGGCAGCTGGGGGGCCGGGGGAGGTTTGTGCAGACGTGGGCCAGTCCCCACGTGTGCACAAAAATAAAAAAAGTTGAAAAAAAATTTGGGGGGATGTTTAAATCCCCCCGAAAGTGCAAGAGCGTTCCATGCGCAC
>NW_015165271.1:199965-220356 GCF_001447785.1 Gekko japonicus | reverse complement strand
GGTCTGGCCGGCCAGCCAGCCAGCCGGAGCCCAGCGAGGCCCCGGCAGCTACAAGCTGCCGGGCCTCGCTTCGGAGGGGAGGGGAGGGGGAAGAGACGAGCGGCCCAGCGGCAGGAGCCGCCGGGGCTCGCTTCGGAGGACAGGGGGAGGAGGGGGGGAGAGATGAGCGAGGCCCGACGGCTCGCTTAGGAGGGGAGGGGGAGAGAGACGAGGGAGGCCTACGGAGGGGAGGGGAGGGGGGAAGAGAAAAAGTGGAGACCCAACAGTACGCAACATTTTGTTGCGGGTCTCCACTTGTTATACTCAGAGTTTCCATCCTCTTCCAAGTGGCATCCAGGCAAATAGAGCAAGGATGGAGAGCCTGAACACCATAAAGTTGTGTCCAGGGGTCATTTAATAGAAAAAGAGGTGCAGGAGGCATTAGCATAACTCATTAGCATAACTTATTTGCATGTGCCACACACCCTGACATCACCGGAAGTGTGTCAGAAGGCAACACCCACCGCTCAGGCTCCACTGGACTGTTTTGGATTGCTAGCTACTGTGTGTGTGTGTGGGGGGGGAACGTGCAGATCTGTCCTCGCCGAGGATGGAGAGCTTGTACCTGAATAAAACTTGGTCTTAAAGGTGCCACTGGACTGTTTTGGACTGGGAGGCTGGGGGGAGCTCTGCAACTTACCTGGCTGCTTCTTGCTCTGACTGAGGGCTGCTGGGAGCAGGGGGTGGGGCTTGTTGCATGTGCCCGCCCCCTGGGCTCTTTACTGCCGGAGCTCCGCTCCTGTGCGCTCTTGCAGGAAATGACCACTGGTTGTGTCATGTATTGTCTGTTACAGATGATACTAGGAGAAAATAAAACTGACTTCTCCTAGCTTCAGCCCTATAACCCTCATAACATTCATAACCTATGAAGGGTAGCAACCAGAGACAAGGGTGTTTTGTTTTTTTCAGTGATAAAGCCTAATTTTTGGGTTGCCCTTGAGATTTGCCTGATTCTTGTTTTGCCATTTTTTTATGCGCCATGCCAAAACATTTCTCTTGTTCCAGGCTTTTAATTGAAGACCATCTTTTTAGTAGATGTTTTTATGGCCTGTTTCTAAGCTAAGGACTGTTTTAAGAGTATTATTTTATGATTCTTATTATATTGGTTAAACATTGTTTTATGCTGCTTTTTATGTCTCTGGTGGGCTCCTTGCTTGTTTAATTGCTTGTTTTAGTATAATTTTTAATGTTTTGTAGCATTGAACTTGTGAACTACTTCTAGCAGTTGCTGGAGAGGTGGTATATGAATCTTCTAAATAAATAATAGGGAATGAATTTATTGAATGTTTCTTTGGTATCTGTTCTTCAAGTGTGCCTTCTCTGGCTTGTGTCCATAGGTTACTATGTTTAACAGATTACATGAACCAGTTGTTTCCAAACCATATTGCAAAGCAGAGATACCATGTGTGATTAGATGTGTACCAAAAGGGAATTCATCGTGTTCATATGTTAAATTCTTGCTGTATTGCAGCTCTAGTAGAAGAAATTCATTCTGCTCAATGGGAACGTGATGAGGCAATAATGGCAAGATTGAAGTTGGCTAATGAAGAAAGAGATGAAGCATGTAAACAAATGCAACTACTGGAGCAATCTTTTGAGATGTACGTAGACATTTTCTTCTATATTTATTTATTTACTTAATTTAGATCCCACCTTTTCCCTCAATAGGGACACAAAGCAGCGTACATTGTTCTCCTCTCTTTCATTTTATCCTCACAACAACCCTGTGAGTTGGTTAGGTTGAGAGTAGGGTTGCCAGACCCCCCGGTCCTGTGGGGGTTTCCCAATTTTGGGGGGCTCCTTCCCACCACCAGCCAGCTGGCCAGTGGGGAGGGAAGCCCCATCCCCAACAGTGACCACCCAGCAACCCCACTACATGATTTAAAGGGCCCTCCAGCTGGCACAGCTTGGAGGGCAGGCGTGAGTGGCCTCCCCCCACCACTTCCCAAGAGTGTTTAAAGAGATGCTGTTGGGAAGAGGCGGGGGCAGTGCACCCAAAAGTTGTTGGTGGGGGCCACCCACACCTGCCCTACAAGCAGCAAGATCACAGCTTGCAGGGCAAGCACAAGCGACTCCCACTTCAGAAGAGCAGGTGCCGCCTGCACTTGCCCTACAAGCAGCTATCTCATGGCTTGCAGGGCAGGCACAGGTGATCCCTGCTTTCCCCCAACCATTTAAAGGGAAGGTTCCCTTTAAATGGTTGGATGAAAGGGGGGGCATGCGTACATGGCTCTGTGTCTCTGACACGAGTGACATCATCACATTGGGGCAGCCCCTCCTAGCACGCCCCCTAAATCCCCCTGCTGGGGGTGAAATAGGGCCTGGCAACCCTAGTTGAGAGTGTGTGGGTAGTCCAAGGTTCAGCAAGCTTCCATGGCACAAGTGGAGATTAGAACTGGAGTCTCCCAGATCCTAGTCTGACACTATATATGAAATGGTTGCTATTTCTGCAAGTGCCATAGACACTTGTCTGATATCCTTTTCTCCACATTATAAATATGTACTCTATATGTGTGTGTACACAGGCAGAGATTTTTTTACCTAGGCCCCACGTAGGGATAGACTTATATAGTTTCTGTGTTTCTGCTACAGTTGCTGATACCGCAGTGTCAATGGAGCTTCCACATAGGTTTCCTCATGTTCTCTGCCCCAGTATCTGGCAGCCACTGCCCCACCCATGCAACCAGGACTTTTTTTAAAAAAGCAGTTGAATATAATTATAACAGACTGTTTATCGGGTTCCCCTTTCCCGTGGAGATATGCCTGTGCCCTTATATCTCCACAATAAAAAGGTCAGAAATGTATTGGTTTTTTAAAAGTATGAAAATCTGTAACTCTGTGAGTCTGATAAACAGATTGCATAATGATATTCAATTGCATATTATAAAAGCACGACAAAATAACTCTGTGAGTCTGATAAACAGATTGCAAAGCCCAGGGAAATCCAAACTTTTGCACTCACACAGCATCTATCTGAGCTTTGCTGTGTTCCCCAAAACTCTGCAGCAAAGCAGTTTTGGGAAAGATCAGTAAAAGCTGTGAAAACCCAAGGAGATGCATGAATGCAATACAACTGGGGTTGCCAGCTGAGTACTGGCAACTAGCAGGAGTGTTTGGGGGTTGGGGACATGCAAATAGTTGTTGTAGCCACCATGTCACTTCCAGCGTGAACATGGAAACGGTGTCATTCTGTTGGCTCTAGAGGAAATTCTAGAATGTCACATCAATGCAATGACATCATCTCCAGGTCCTCACAGGAAGTGACACTACGGCATCATTACGATACCTACCCCCCCCCCGGTGTTAAATATGAATGAGGGTCACGTTTATGCTACGCTGGGCAACAGGAGTTTCATAAACATTGATTTATTTCTGACTGTTTTTATTGTTGATGGAGGTTATTTGTATCAGGAGCCAGTTTTGCTCCTGAGACAGAAATCAAAGTGGATGTTAGGGGAGAAAAACTTGAGTATTGATTTTATTCAGGAATAAATCAGGGGAGTGTGACATTTCATACAAGGGTTCAGTGCTTGGACTACAAGGCTGTCGGTCAGAAGTTTCACTATATAGAAAATCAATCAGTCCTTTGTGGCAGTAGACACTTTCCATCAGAAAAGATGGTTATTAAAGAATGGCAATCAAATCCTATACCTTCCCCTCCCACAACATCTTTTGTGAATCAAAAACAAATTAAATTTAACCCTTTCTTTGAAATAAAAGCATGTATTTTCTTCTACAGAATTCACTGGGAGGGGGGTGTAAAATGAAATTCACTACTAACTACCATATTCATCCAGCATTCATTGTTCAGATTCTGTTTCAATGAGTCCTGCTGTCATTCTTGCTCAGTGTGTTAAAGTACTATGCCTGTTAAACTGTGAACATAAAAGACAAAAAGGTGTGGACTATACAGCTCATCTTTCCATCAGTGGTAGAAACCAACAACTTTTAAAACGCTAAGAACACTTTGTTCAGATCACACAGCTATGCTTATTAGTCATTAGCTACTGCTACTGTGTCACAGGTTGGATATATGAAATACTTACCAGTTATCATAGAAACTTGTTTTCAAGTATATTCCATGCCCGCTGATGGAAACAATGAATTATCATTTGATAATTTATATTCCAACCAGTCATGAATGGTATCCTCTCCTTTTTGCAGTATGTTAAATGCAAAATTAGATATAATCTATTGATCACGGGAGGGGGAGTAACCAATAGAAATTCCCCCACTGAGATTCCACCATCCATCTACCCCATTACTGGGGGGGGGGGTAGATGTTGCCCAGCAGAAATGGGGAGAATATCATTCCTGGTGCTCATGCCATTAAAAAAGTCGGCCGCCAATGTGGAATGTGCGCATCTTGGTGATTTTATGTAGATTATTAGAGCACCGATTTTATTATGTATGAAATATTGTTGTACTGTTTTAAATTTTAAATTCCGCATTGCCGCTTGTTAGCCACCCTGAGCCGCTGGGTAGGGCGGGATATAAATCCCAAAATAAATAAAATATAAATAAATAAAATTATATACTTCTTATTTGAAATACACCTATTGGCTTAAAACTGTACTTTCTCAGGGAGACCACCTTACCTATTTTTGGCCAAAGAATTCAAATTCATATCTTAGTGAATATGCCGTGATCCATAGCTGTCATATTTTCTCAAATGTTATATTTTAAGTAACTTTAATTCATTTACCATTTGGACCAGACCGGATACAAGGGTATCCTTCACTGAATCCTGCTGATTTTTTAAAATCATGAAATGCAGCAGCTGAAGGCCAGTTTACTCAGGATTGTTAACCCTCCCCCTCCCACAGATTTCACAGTGTAGATCTTACACATATAGCCTGCAGAGTGGCTGCTCGTTTCATGCACCATTAAATTATATTCTTTCAGGACTGTGGGAGTGATCTGCAGGAAACCTTTCTATAAGCTAGGCCTGGGTTATAGGTTGGAACCTCAAAAAGATCTTTAGATGATTTTATGTATTTATTTGTGGTATTTTAAGGTCAGAGTTATCCACATATAGGACTGGAAGGTGGCTGTTGTCAAATGTCTTAGTTTTATGTGGGCATATTGATATTTAATTTCTTATTTGAATCATTTATGCTGTACCTCATCAGCCAGTGGTTTCCAGGCAATACCCAGCCATTTATTTAAAATGCAATAATTAAAGCACAACACAGCTGCACTAAAAAAAGATGTTTAAAATGAATGTTTGTCACTCATAAGAGTCAATATGGAACAATTAAAACCACAAGGGAGAAGTAAAGCCATTGAGACAGCAAACCAAAATAAAACCTGCCAGAAAATAATAAACCCACACATTCTAGGAAGCGGGCAGGCAGAGCAGAAGAACAAAACAGAAAACACAAAGTAACATTAATAGAGCCAGGGAGCGGGGAAGAAATGTTTTCAGTTAATTCCTAAATCTTAATATGGTCAGCATGGTGTTCCCAACCCTGCCAGGAGATTTGGGGAGTGGTGTCTAGAGAGGATGGAGTTTGTGAAGGATGTGATGTCACTTCTGGGTGATGCTATAACCTCTCTACTAAAGACCATGCAACCTGAAGGGTGGAGGTGACAAAGGAAAAGTCCCTGCCTACCATATTCTTTAAACTGTTGACTTTGGTGCCCAGTAGGTGCCACTGCAAGAAGTTCCAGTAAAGGTACTACTGTATAGGTTATTTTAACCTCCTCTAACTAGCTTAAGGGTGGGATGTCTTCCTTACTCTGGCATCTTTCTTGTTAAAATAGTATCCAGAGTATTGAACCGAGAGAGCTAATGCACTTGAATTTCCAAGGTCCTTTCCTACACCACTCTCATATGATACACCTGTTCCAGAAAAGTAGACATTTTTCAAGAGCATCTTCAAATTATTCAGAAGGAGTTATAATCAAAAGAGAGAACTAAAAATGGAGCAAGGAAATTTCTTGGCTTTTTTTTTTTTAAGGTCATACCTTCTGATTCAGCAGCATAATTATTAATTACCATCAGTTAAGAATGGGTTTCAACTTTTCTAAAGCTGTTAACCTATGTGTAAAACTCAGTTAACTTTTCATTAGGGTTTCTAAATAATGGATTGCTTGTTTATCCCACTGTTACAGAGTTAGTACAATATTAATTAGTACATTTACAGTTCTGTCAGAATTGTTCTGTACATTTATACAGACATCACAGACGAACAATTTTATAAAAATGAGCAAGTCTGTTGTATCTTTGTCTCAGAATGGATGGAGACCCTAGTCTATGGGGAGTTCTGTACATTTATACAGACATCACAGACAAACAATTTTATAAAAATGAGCAAGGCTGTTGTATCTTTGTCTCAGAATGAAGGATGGAGACACTAGTCTATGGGGGAAACAGGAACAGTTTTCAATAAAGTTTTATCTAATTTTCTGATCTTCTGTTCAGAATTAGAAGTTGTGTTTTGTAAGCCACTTTCCATAGACTCATAAGCGCAAGGTTAACCAAACTTACTTGGAAGTAAGCACCATTGAAGGCAGCAACACTTACTTCCAAGTAAATATGTTTAGGATTGGAGTGCTAATGTGTTCTTTCATTTAGGGATGCAACAAACAAAAACTAAAATACATAATTTCAAATGAAACTTGCAAGTCCAGAAATAAATAAATAAAAGAGCATCTGTGCTCTTCCGTCGCTGGGGAACTTTCTTCATCTAAGCACATATGAACAATTGATCCTTGTAGTCATATATAGTAGTAAACATTAATAACTTAACATTCTGAAGTCGGTACTGAAGATATGGAGCATTATTGAAAGATGGAATCGAGCAGGTGGCACTTTAATATGTTCAGTGTCATGGTTGACTCTAAAGACTACTAGAATGAAATTACTTGAGGTTCTAAAGATTTAAAAAGCGAACTCATTTTGCTGCACTAAGGAAATGCTACTGATCAGGCTTTCTGTGTCCCTTTTTTCTAGGCTAGAAAATATTAACCCTGAAGAAAATGACATGGTAAGCCATTCTCTGAGGAGATTTCTTGATGTCAGTCTTATATCTTAGAGGCTTAAGTTCAATTGAGTGGGTTTCAGGAACTAAGATGTGGGAAAAAGAAGAATTGACACACTAATAATGTACATCTTTGCTGCAATATGAAAATTCAATAACTTCACTCAGTCAATTTACAATTCACATGTGCCTATTAATTAAAACCCTATATTAAATAAAATATATTAAAACTTCTTGTCTGACTAACATATAATGCTGTTGGTAGACATTACAGGAATTACTGAACAGAATAAACAATGCAGACTCTGGGATGGCTATACGAAGGACTGGAGCTGTAATTGTCGATCGAATATACAGGACTCAGGAACGCAAAAAGAAAATAACGGCTGAAGAAATGAATGCAGTCATAGAAGAACGAGATGCTGCTTTGGCTCAAGTAAGTCCATGTTATTTTATAAAAGCTTCACTGGCAGACACCCCCTCCCCTTCTCTTCGCTACTGGGAAATGAATTGTTTTCCTATTGAACATGCGGCTTTTTTGAAAACTTTCATACACACATAAGTATCTTAGAAATTATTGTAGAGAAGTAACAACAATATATGAAGCCACTTTTCAAAATAATTATAGTGTTATGGTGTATGATATTACAGTATACTGGCATTAAATTAGTAAAAACTGAGAGCGAAGGAAACCCCAAACACTCGGTGGATAAGATTAAAATTTAAGAGGACCTTGATAATTTTAAGGTAGAAGACATAAGGCACACAAGAAAAATTACCAGCAGATGTAAAGTAAGTAAGTTTATTAAGAACAGTCATAAGACCAGCAAAACCAGCAGATGTAAAGTAACACATGCTGGGAGGGAGGAGACTAGAAAACTGTAACTGTGTATATTATAAATACAAAACAAGATTAGGGTAGTTGGGTTCAAATGTTACTCTGAGAGACTGATGGTTATAGGGATACACAATTTAAATGTAATCCTTTAGGTTAAAGTATTATTATTTCCCAAAAAAGTTCCTTTACTATATAAAGCAACAGAGGCAGGGAATGGGAAAAGAAATGGGTAGAGTCAACAAACGGCAGCACCTTTGTGGCTTGTCTGGAGATTATAAAATGGTTTAAAGAATATCCAAGAGCCCCGGTCACACAAGCGAGATAATCTGGGGGGGAAGTGAGGCTTTTTGCTCTGGAGCAAAATGAAGTGCGGTATTCCCCCAAGGCTCTGTGCTCAGGCCGTCAGCCACTGATCACACAGTGATGGCGAAGCATGGCAACGAAGCAGTACCGCGTTTGTGTGCATGCGCGTTTGTGCACATATCACAGAGGCTTACAAGAAAACATCCGGTGGGAAGCAGACAGGCACCGGATGCGATGGGATATCAGCACTTCCGTGATCAGATGCCCACCCACGCCCCACGTTTTCTGGATAATACTATACTTTCCCAGCTACTTTTTAACTCCGCATCTTCGGCCAGATGCTACAGGTTGGAGATGGGCACGCAACGCTTGCCAGATGTTGCCATATGATCATGCCCTTTTAATCCGCCCAGCAGTCATGCCTCTCACACAGCAAATTCTCTGTGTGACCAGGACCAGTGTATATTTTCCAAGGTAACATGATATTTCATAAAATTTAAATGTAACAGCTTTGCAGCCACCAGTGTAACTGAGACACAGCTGCTCTGAGTATAGCAACCTTCCTACATACTGAATCTTCAGTACCTTTCAAAAACAGTACTCTAAACAGGCAAATCACAGCAGTTGGTGCCCAGTAAAGTGAAAAAAAGAGAAAGGCCAAAGTAGTCACTTAAAGGCTCTCTTCTCTTGTATGCTCTCCAGTGCCCCTCCAGTTGTACTTGATATGTTCTTCTTTTCTTTTCTTTTTGTTTGGGCCTGCAAAGAAATTAGCAGGTCCCTCAATTTAAGCTCCAGGTCTTCTCTCTCTCCTGCTACCAGTCTGCCTCAGGGTGAAGATTTATGCAGCCTTTTAAACAAAGGCTTAACTATAAGTTGAGCAACGACTTTGAAATCCCTTTGCTTTATAATATCTCCTAAAGTGGGAAAGTATAACTTATATCTTCTCTTTTGGGGCCTATCACATAGCTGGAAAGAAATTAGCAATTTGTTCAAATCAAGGCCAGGCCTTCTCTCTCCTGCTGCTGGTCATACTGATGGAAGAGTAAGAGCGTTTCTCCTTGTTCCATGACATTTGTTCCCTGTCAGACTGATTGGCGCTCTCTCTCTCTGAATTCAGACATTTAAAATAGAAATAAAATAACTTCTTAATAGGGTTGCCAAGTCTTACATGGCTGCTGGTGGGTGGGGGTCCCTCTCTCTGCCCGGGACTTTTCAGTGCATGCACCAACATGCCTAGCACAATGACATCACCCAGAAGTGACATCTTCGTGCAGGGCATGTTGCAGGGGGATGCGCTATCATTTGAAGAAAAACTCTATGGTAACCATAGAGATTTTTTCTCAAATGATAGAGCATTCCCCCCCCACATAGTGCCCTGTGCCATAGTGCCATTGCGCCAGATATGTTGGCACGGACAGGGCACTTTGGGGGCGGGGTTCCCCCACTGGCCGGATCAGGAGCAGCAGATCAGGAGCCCTGAAAGTAGGCAAACCCCTATCCCTATCAGAGGAATGGTAACCCTACTTCTTAAAGGGAAATTAATATGGGTCATACATTCTGAAGAAGTGAGCAGTGACTCAAAAAAGCTCATATCCTGCCAAAAATTTTGTTAGTCTTTAAGATGCTACTGGATTCTTTCTTGCTGCTATAGACTAACACATCTTGATGGGTCATAGAATAGAATCATAGAATCATAAAGTTGGAAGGGACTGCTGCTGTTGGGAAGCACCCACAGTATTTTTTGGAACTTTTTTCTTACATACCTTATTTTTAAAACCTCCAAAGAAGGAGAGCCCATCACCTCCCAAGGAAATCTGTTCCACTAAGGAACCACTCTAACTATCTGTTCTTCCTAATGTTTAGCCAAAAAACTCTTCTGACTTAATTTTAACCCACTTGGTTCTGGTCTGACCTTCTGGGACAACAGAAAACAACTTTGCACCATCCTCTGTATGACAGCCCTTCAAGTACTTGAAGATGGTTATCTCAGTCATCTCCTCTCCAGGCTAAACATACCCAACTCCTTCAGCCTTTCCTCATAGGACTTGGTCTCTAGACCCCTCACCATCTTCATTGCCCTCCTCTAGACACTTTCCAGCTTGTCTATATCCTTCTTAAGTTGTGGTGCCCAAAACTGAACACAGTACTCTAGGTGAGGTCTAACCAGTGCAGAGTAAAGCAATACCATCACTTCGCATGATCTGGACACTATATTTCTGTTGATATAGTCCAAAATCACATTTGCCTTTTTAGCTACTGCGTCACACTGCTGACTCATGTTCAGCTTATGGTCTACTAAGACCCCTAGATCCTTTTCGTACCTAGTACTGCCAAAACAAGTCTCCCCCAACCTGTAGTTATGCATTAGATTTTTCCTATCTAAATGCAGATTTTTACATTTATCCCCACTGAAATTCATTTTGTTTGTTTTAGCCCAGTTTTCCAGCCATACATGCATGCCACTAGTGCTTTTTTTGTAGAAAAAGCCCAGCAGGAACTCATTAGCATAATAGGCCACACCCAACACCAGAAACTCATTAGCATATTAGGCCACACCCCACACCTTCTGTTGGCTTGCCCAGGCTCCCTGCAGCCATGGGGAGCCCGGGCAAGTTGGCCTTTGGGCAGGCTGGGGAAGGTATAGGGAGGCATTTAAATGCCTCCCCGATCCTTCCATGCCCCCCCTGGCCTGCCCGCCTTGGAGTTGCCAGGGGGGTCGCTCTCCTGGCCTTCCCTCTGTAGCCACACATGCAGAGGTTTTGGCTGTAGTGGGCGTGGCCAACTCTGAAGCCAGCCGGAACTCCGTTCCTGTGCGTTCCTGCTCAAAAATAGCCCTGCATGCCACAGTATAACACTGCACAAAGAAGAGTCTTTACATAATCATGTCTTACCACATCAAGCTTGCTTTTTCAGTTTTTTTAATCAATATGCGCACATTTATTAATCATGTGAAGGTGCAGTGACGGAAGCAAGCTGAAAGGTGCAACAAACGATGTGCTCCAATTCCAGTCTTTGTTTAAGAAATTCACCACAAACTGGAATGAAAGAACAAAGGAAAGCAATGTTATGTGCAGTTCTGGAAAACTAAAGGAACAGACTGAGGAGATCTGTTCATCCCCTAGAGCAGGAGAGTCTTCCACTTGTACAATGAGATCCTTTGAACAAATCTAAATCCTTTATATTTGTCCTATTTCCCAGATTGTGAACGCAAGGCACTTCTGCTTGCATGGGGAAAGTTGTGTGTTAAAGTTTTTGACTGGCCTACAGTCCCCTCAAAAAGCACTTTGGAAAATTTGCATGGGATGCTGCAAAGTCTTATTCAAAAGAGGAAGCTATAGTATCCAGTTCCCCGGTTATGCTTTAGCTTCCTGTGCTACATCTAGGGTTGCCAGATCTGGGTTGAGAAATACCTGGAGATTTTGAGGGTAGAACCTGGAAAGGGTGGGGTTTAGGGAGGGGAGAGACCTCAGCAGGGTACGATGCCATAGAGTCCACTCTCCAAAGCAGACATTTTCTCCAGGGCAACTGATCTTGGTCATCTGGAGATCAGTTGTAACAGCAGGAGATCACCAGGTGCTGCCTGGAGGCTGGCAAACCTATCCATGTCCTGTTCATTAGAGAGAATCCTTTGCCCTCAGCAGTGGTTTTCTGGGAGGCCAGAGAATCAGGAAGGCATGGAAAGCTGAATGCTTTTAATTCATGGGAGTTCATATCCAACACTATGAAGACACTGTTACTTGACTGGTATTTATTTATTTCTAGTCTGCCTTGCAACCAACGTTTAAAGTGGGTCAAAGATAAAATATATTGTGCAAAAATTGACATCTATCATTACAAAAATCAGCTACCTGTTTGAAAGTCTTGTTTATTCATTCCTTTATGTGGCTCTAGTTTGCTGCTCAAAACTGGGCTCACCATTTTTTTAATATAGAAAAATTTGCTGTTGGGAAGCACCCACAGTATCTTTTGGAACTTTTTTCTTACATACCTTATTTTTAAAACAGAACATTGAAACTAAGCAAGAAGATGTCAGCAAACGAAGAGGGAATTTTTATGTTTGGTTTGTGGCAATTTTGATTTGTTCAGCATTTCTATCACAATGTGCTCTTCAACTGGATTTGTGAAATGTGTGTCTTTTTAACCATTTGCAGTGTCTGTGCAGATTCCAGCCGAAGCCCAGTGAAATCAATGGGCTCTGGAATAATTCTGCATAGAATTGCATAGCTTGTCTTTAAGTTGTGAATTTCTGCTCCACTTGCTTGAGTCTGTTGCTCCTGGCACCTGCTTTATGCCAATGTCAGTGCAACACACAGGTCGAATTTCGAGTAGATAGTGTGGGCCATAAACTGCTACTTTTATCTTAAGTATAGAGCACTACAAATATTTGATTCCCAGCAGTACTAGTCTACTTGATACACATTCTATTTCAGAGTGAGATGCACTTTATTGATTTCTCAGTTGTACAAAGCCACACTATTTATGTTCCTAGCACAGGGACTCTCAAAATCTAGCAATTATTAGATAAATATATAAATACAAACTTACTTTGGTTTCCATTTCTGCCTTGATTGATCTTTAGAGACTTTTGCCATATGATGATAATTTTAGCTTCCCTGTAGATTACCTGGGGAAAATGAAGAAAGGGCGATTTATACCTTGACTGAAGAAAAAGATGAAGCCCTCTATGTTTAAATGGCATGCTCTTCATTATGCTGATTCTTTTGTAGTGAATTGAGTTTGAACTGCCTGTGCTGCATTGAGGATTGCTATCCTTAGTGGCAGAACACAGTTTCTGGCCCTGGCATTTGTTCCTCCAATAAGAGAATCTGCACAAGGATAGGTGAACCGAAAATGGAACACAGACATAGAGTTCGCTCTTATGCAGACTCATACAGGGGAGGCCCATTGAAACCAGTGGGTTTAGAGTAGGATTCTACTGATAGTCTTGTTTGTTTGTTTGTTTTTCAAATGCACACGGGTGGTACTTGCCTGTGGAAGCATAAACATTTTTGGTGTTTGAAGGAGGCTCACATACATTGTGCCTTTAAATAAAATCCAGTGTTTAAATATAATTCCCTTTGGTAGCCTTCCTAAGATTGTTGTGTGACATCTGACAAATTAACATAGGTTACTTGTAATAATGTTCGGTTTGAATATTGGTTCTTCAGCCCTGTGGTACCTGCCAGCAAAATGGCCCCTGAATAACATGATGTTGGTTGATGCTATCACAGGGTTATGATGGCATCTATAGTTCCAGTAGGTTCATGGGGAAAGGGCAGTAGTAAAAGCTATCATGGGCCTGGATAGGCCACTTCCGCCTGACTCCAGAAAGGTCCTCTGGTACCAAAGTGCCTGATCATAGCATTTGACTATTAGGAAGAAAGTAAAACCCTAGGAAGCCATACAACTGTCACTTTAATTTGGTTTCCACAGACGGTAATTAATAATCTTTTATAATAATTGTATGTTATCTCAGTCTTTAAAATGTGGTTTGGAATTCCATTGTTGTTACATTTTAATTAGGCCATAATGAGCATGCACTTATGCACTTGCATATCTTAAATCCTAATTTTATTCGAACTTAGCTCTGTTGAAAAACTTCCACAGTGGGTGAGAGGGTTGTGAAAGTTCAAACAGAGCCCTAGGCAGCTATATATGCATATGTTATATGAGATTTTAAATGTAACCACGGTGTCTTTACAGAATGATGGGCATTATCATCACTGGGTTGAATAGTACATGTGTATGTAATCTGAGATCATTCAGTAGATTGCTCAGCAAATATGCAAACTACTTTTTGTAAGTGCAAAAACAAATAAAATGGTATTTAAACTCAAATATTTGATACTACTTTTTGTATGTTTTTTCAAGTGAATAAAACAACAAACAACTAAGAGTGTAGCTAAACATTGACAGCAGTCTCTCTTCTAACTCACCGGCTCTTTAAAAAGAAACCATCAGCCATTTACTTTCAACTGCCAAGGCTTCTGTAAGCAAAGGCATCTTAAGTTATCCTGTGGAACTTGCTTTATGATTTTATTCCTGGTAACAGAAACAGCAGCATGAATTCACCAAAACAATGAAAATGCATGTAAAGAACCCATATCCTCATTTTTAATGGTGTGCAATAAAAAATATTGGAGACTGAGCACTATCTCTAATGAAGTGTTAACATTAACGACTAATGTTTTAAAGAAATGTATTTGCCAGCAGTGGGCAGTATGACGAAGTATCTCAGAACAGCTGCTGGCCCTTTGCCATTTACACCTTCTGGACAGGAATGTTAACGTGAAAACTGTTTGGCAGCTGAAACTAGGTAACTAAGGAAGGGATAGCTAGCTTTCTCTTACCTTGGAGGGGAGCAAGGTAATGGATCGTTTCACTTCTAGCAGGGGCTCTAAATGCTTTTACTTAGATTTGCTTCCTTCAGCAATCTGTGGCTTTTTTATGGGTAATTATGGTACAATCCAGCCAAAGGGCCGAAGATGCAGACTCTGTTGTCAAAGGAAAACAATTGTTTCATGGCCGGTGTGGCGCTGTCTGTTTAATACTCTGCACTGAAGCAATAACGTAATTGGCAAGCAAACCTGGTTTTCCAGCTCTGAATAGTTTGATCACATCCTGCTTTGCAGGAACATGCTTATAGCTGTTCATGAACAAAATTGGCACTCGCCCAGTAGCTCATCTGAAACGAGCTCAAGGCCCTCTTCTCCTGTTTGTGGCACCACTTGGCAACAGACCTGCTGTTGTGCCGTTGTTGAAAGAACAAAGGCTTAGAAGCCCTGTACTTGACAGGCCATCTTGTCAGATAAAGCAGGTCATTGGTGACCAGTAAAACATCACTTAGGCTTGTGGGCCAGCTTCAGAACAAACTTTTCTACCAGCTTAGTTTACCAAGGAGAGGCCAAAGAAATCACTGTTTTTCTGCAATTCAGAAAGCATTCAAGCATTCTCGCCACAGGCGAGTGAGCATTTCTCATTGAATGGCTACACCTGTGAGGTGCAGCAAGGGAATTTTCTTTAAAAGCTGTTAGATGGGGGGGGGATTAGATACTGCTTCACCTGGATTTAGGAATCTGTGTGTTTCACTAGTGAAAGGATACAATGCTGTTGTAACAACCTTATTATTCTTGGAAAGTATTAAAAATGAAATGTAAGCATAATACTGTTAAAAATCTGAAATCAGAAAAGGGTTTGGAAAAGGTGTTCTTCAACTATTAGTTACTGAATTTCACAACATTGAATTACTATGTAATAAATGTCAGTATATTTAAAGGTGACTCGGACCAAAAGATTGACACATGTGCTCTATCACCATTAAATATACTTACCTTGTGTATTGGCCCATTTGCAGATTAACATGCCAGCATTTCACGTCCTAGGCAGGTGTGCCATTGTTGTGCTTGCATGGGCTGACATGTGCAGTAAGTGCATTTATAAATGATTGAGTATGCAAAGAAAAGCTTCCACAGATATGAACTTTTTTTCCATGGTCCATGTGCTGTGTTAATGAGGCCTACTATTAGCCAACATCTTTATTTTAATTAGCTTGTCTGGGCACCAAGTCCCACTTTGTTGTTGTTATTGGGCAGGCTGCTAAATATTGCAAGTGATTCTAAATATAAGATTGCTTCTATAATGTGCATTTTTATTGTAATACTGTGTTTGCTTGTAAGCTTGCCAATGGAAGTGAAGTATTAAGAGTTTTCACAGGACATAAATAAACAAATATGAACAGAGCATGAGGCTTACCTTCTACAAGAGACCTATTTAAACACACTCTGGTTTTCTTCCACTGTAGAGACTCAAAGCAAGTTACTTACAAGTAAGTTACTTACAACCAGTGTTCCCTCTAAGCTGAGTTAGTGTGAGCTAGCTCACAGATTTTTAGCCTCTGGCTCACATTTTTGTCTTAGCTCAGGAGGGATGGCTCCAGAGCAGACTAATTTACACAGTAGACAAATCCCTCGCTCACAACTTTAATGCCAGGAGTTCACAAAGTAGAATTTTTGCTCACAAGGCTCCACAGCTTAGAGGGAACATTGCTTACAACATATACTGATCCTCCCCCCCAGGAGGGCAGTGGGATACCGAGTCCCAAGCTGATGCCAACTCTGCCAGCATAGCTTGCAGTGGGTTGCAGGCTGAGGGCCAAGAGCCCTTTGGCTCTTGCCCTTGAGGTGCATACCAAATTCTTGTGCTTTTGTACAATCTCAGACTTTAAATTACTGGCAAACCATGGGAGGGACAGATGCTGAGCCCAGGGGCAAGGAAAACTGCACAGATTAGAAAATCACCAGAAATTCTTAACTTGAAATGTCATTTTATTTGTTTGTTTGTTTGTTTATTGACTTCATTTATATCCTGCATTTTTGCCAATGGGGACCCAGAGTGGCTTACATCTTCTTCCTCTCCTCCATTTTATCTTCACAACAACCCTGTGAGATAGGTTAGGCTCAGGCCATGTGTGACTGGCCCAAGGTCACCCAGCAAGCTGCCATAGCAGGCTGGGGGTCCTAAACTGGATCTCCAAGATCCTAGTCCAGCAATCTAACCACTATACCATGCTGGCTGTTACAAGGCAATCTCCGAGAGATCTATGCATGCATTTAAAAGAAACTAAATTCTGAAGTTTTAGTTTGTGGAACTGATTTTTCTTCAACTTTGGAGCCATTTTCCATTCAACAAAATTAGTTTTTACTGACTTTTCTCTGTATGTTCTAGCTTTTAAAAAAAAAGACTGATTGAATCTAAAAGTGCCCTTTGGGTCCAGCTCCATAATTTGGATCCACCCCAGTTGTTTCCAACACTCAACTCTTGAAATGGAAGGGAGTGGGCTAGAAATACAGAGAAGTAAATAACTGGCTGCTTGGACCCTAATCTAACTTGCCCTATTTGGGCAAGCTCATTGAGAGGGCGGTGGCGTCACAGCTTCAGAGTTTTCTGGAGGATGCTTCCATCCTCGATCCCTACCAGTCCGGCTTTCGCCCTGGTCATGGGACGGAGACTGTGCTGGTCGCCTTGACTGACGATCTCCGTAGGCATCTGGATCGGGGTGGTGTGGCGGCGCTGGTGTTGTTAGATCTATCGGCTGCTTTCGATACGGTCGACCACCAGCTGCTGACCCACCGCCTCGCCGACGTGGGGATTCAGGGGCTAGCCTTACAATGGTTTGCCTCTTTTCTCCAGGGTCGGGGACAAAGGGTGGCGATAGGGGATCAGCGGTCCCGGAGGCACCCCTTGGAGTGTGGGGTGCCGCAGGGGGCCGTGTTGTCCCCGATGTTGTTTAACATCTACATGCGCCCCCTTGCCCAGATCGCCCGGAGGTGTGGGCTGGGTAGGGCGGGGTAGAAATTCAAATATAAATAAATAAAATAAATAAATAAATAATCTGTCCTTCAGCCTCTCTGATTTAACTATCTAAGCCCCCCCTCCCCAGTTTTACAGCATAAGCAATATCTCTCCCTATTCTGCTCATAGTTTCCTGGTATTAGAGAATATGGAGCAAGGGCTAATCAGTAGGTATGGGAGGAGTGAAAGCAGTAGAGCAGCTCAAAGATATTTCCTTAGAAAACCCCCTCCTTGTCTGATGTTCCTGTGAGTCATTCCTGCCCTTAAAGTGGAATGAAGGTGAAAGGGAAATGCTCTCTAAAATTAAAAGGCCAACCTCAGTGTTACTGGAAGCTGCTGGTGATTAAGGTTAGCTATCAGATATTGTCTAAAAAATGGCAATAGGGAAACCTTGGTCCCTATTGTGTATGGAAGACTATCTGGGAAGCCTAACAGAAATGTGTAACATAATCAGACCATATTCTAATAGATTTTAATATTCTAATAGATTTTAAAGATTGACCTTTAAAAATGGTGTCAAAAGA
This sequence comes from Gekko japonicus, assembly GCF_001447785.1. Taxonomy (NCBI): domain Eukaryota; kingdom Metazoa; phylum Chordata; class Lepidosauria; order Squamata; family Gekkonidae; genus Gekko; species Gekko japonicus. Next base: position 202,315 of record NW_015165271.1, on the reverse strand, counting down.
ATTGTTGTACAAGTTCTAAAATAATAAACAATGCAAAATAATGAATATGAAATCAATCAAGGTTAATGTGGTAATCCTTGATACTATGATGGTTTGAGTATGGAAACTTTAATGTGTACATCATGCTTTCTTACCTATCAGAACAGGCCCATTGTTTTGTGTACATGAATCTGTTCCCTTCATTAAATACATGTGCAGATAATCCAGGTAGGCAGCCATGTTGGTCTGAAGCAGTAGAACAAAGTTTGAGTTCACTGGCACCTTTAAGACCAATGAAGTTTTATTCAAGGTATGAGCTTCCATGTGCAAGCAATAGCATTCTGGAATTCTGTGCATGTATTAGAAAAAGCTCTGGAACTGGTATGTATGAAACCTCAAGTCTGAACATCTGGGAATACACAAAGTTGCCTGGGTAACCATTGGCACACCGTCCTGATTTAGCTCTGCTAACCAAGATAATTTAACTAGCAGTATGCTGAACATGTTTTCTGTAACTGAGCAATGTCCCCTTTGCTAGCCAGAATAAATAATAAAGTAAGTTGCAAGGAGGACATGCTTACCTGTAAAGTGACAAGTGGAGTGCCTCAAGTATCTGTCCTGGGACCTGTTTTATTCAATATCTTTATTTGGATGAAGGAATTGAGGGAATGCTTATTAAATTTGCAAATGATACTAAATTGGGAGGGGTAGCAAATACAGTAGAAGACAAAGTCAGGATACAGGATGATCCTGATAGGCTGGAAAACTGAGCTAAAACAAATAAAATGAATTTCACTGGGGATAAATGTAAAGTTCTGCATTTAGGTAGGAAAAATCAAAAGCATAATTACAAAATGGGGGAGAATAGCCTTGGCAGTACTAGGTGCAAAAAGGATCTAGGAGTCTTAGTAGACCATACACTGAACATGAGTCAGCAGTGTGATGTGGTAGCTAAAAACACAAATGCGATTTTGGACTGTATCAACAGAAGTATAGTGTCCAGATCGTGTAAAGTGATAGTATCACTTTACTCTGCTCTGGTTAGACCTCACCTAAAGTATTGTGTTCTGTTTTGGGCACCACAATTTAAGAAGGATACAGACAAACTGGAATGCATCCAGAAGAGGGCAACGAAGATGGTGAGGGATCTGTAGACCAAGTCCTACGAGGAAAGGCTGAAGGAGCTGGGTATGTTTAGCCCGGAGAGGAAGTGACTGAGAGGTGATACAATAACCCTCTTCAAGTACTTGAAGAGCTGTCATATAGAGAATGGCATGGAGTTGTTTTCTGTTGCCCCAGAAGGTCAGACTAGAACCAATAGGTTTGAAATGAAATCAAAAGAGTTTTTGGCTAAACATTAGGGAGAACTTCCTGACAGAGGGTTTCCTCAGTGGAACAGGCTTCCACAGGAGGTGATGGGATCTCTTTCTTCGGAGGTTTTTAAACAGAGGCTAAATGGCCATTTGACAGCAATGCCGATTCTGTGAACTTAGGCAGATCATGAGAAGGAGGCCAGGAAGGGATGCATTAGTTCTTAGTTTTCATAGCCCTTTCTTACACACCCAGGGAAATGCTGATCACCACTTTGGGGTCAGGCAGGAATTTTTCTCCAGGCCGGTTTGGCCAGTGATTCTGGAGGTTTGTTGCCATCTTCTGGGCATGGAGAAGGGGTCACTAGGTGTGTTTTTGGGAGGGAGTATTTGTGAGTTTCCTGCATTGTGCAGTGGGTTGGACTAGATGACTGGTGATCCCTTCCATGATTTTATAGAAATAGGGTTTATATTTGAGTTGATTTGAATCTTTTGTAGATAAAATGGGTGTACAATCCAGTCATGCCTGCTACTGTCATTCACCTAGTATCGTCATTTGCCTGCTATTGTCACTCAGCATCTGAAATTACCTTCCAAGGTATAAGGACAGAAGGGCTCATATTCTACCTGTATCTGAAGAAGTGAGCAGTGACTCATGAAAGCTCATACCCTGCCACAAAATCTTTAAGGTGCTACTGGACTCTTGCTCTTTTCTACTGCTACAGACAGACAAACACAGCTACCTACCTTGGGTATATAAAATCACTATAGGCCCCGTTCACATGGAGCATTTCCCCCACTGAAGGCATGGGAGTCCCGTGGATTTTCCGGGCGCAATCACACCGCAACATCTGGGAAGCGCAGTGCTCCCGCAGCGAACCCGTGGCTTCCCGCCAAAGATGCAGCTTAAAAAACTAGTACTTACGAGGTACTAGTTTCCAGAAACCGCGGGCCAAGGGCGGGCGTCTGATCGCGTTTCTGGTGGAAATACATGGCATCCGGCACCCGCCGATGTTTGTCGCAAACAAGGGGGGGGTTCGCCCAAGTCTCCGCAGGATGCA
>NW_015165271.1:153452-199458 GCF_001447785.1 Gekko japonicus | reverse complement strand
CGCAGGATGCGCAAAAGCGCCCAACAGCGCATGCGCACAAAGAGCGATTGCTAGTGTGATTGCGTGGTGCGGCTTCTTTGCCACGCTGCAGAATACTCGTGTGATCAGCATCTCCCCCCTGACCACGGGACCTCGACCGGGACGTGTGATCAGGTGGCCGCGCATTGTTTTCCTCCGGGGCAAGCAGCCACGCTTCCCCCCCGCGCGCATTTTCCGGCCTGTGTGACCGCCGCCATAGTTGTCCTAATGAGATACAAAATAAGGTGGATGTTTAACTTGAGCCCACACAGGACCCATGATCCCAGGAAACTTTTTCAGGGTTGGAAGGTATTGCCAGGGAGAGAGGAATGCAGCAAAAATCTGCTGATGGAGTTGTTGGATCCAACTCTGTAGGTCAAAAATCTCTCTTTAAATATGTTAAAGGAACCAGTGCATATTACAAAACAGTCTATCCTACAAATGCAAGGAAAGATGTGTTAGAATCCTGGGGGGAAATTCCCCTCTTTATAATATTTAAATTTTACAGTCATGAATGCAGATGTGAGAAACATTTTTAAAACTGGTCACATGTTTTTAATGAATCTTCCATTTAAAGTGACAAATTTTGACCTTGTATGTTTATTTGTATTGCAAAATCATCTGTTGTGGCTGTTCAAACAATGGCATTGTATAAAATTTGCAAAATCCATTTCTGCATTATATTTGAGGACACAATTAAGCCATATATTTAATTACAAGTATTAATTAATTTTTAACATGAAAGATTCATCTCTCTGATACTGAAGGGCCTCTCCCCTTTTGAAAATGACTCTAGGTAATGTCCCTAAATTTGCATGAAAGATTGTTAGATTAATTGCTGTTTGACTTTTCTGTAATGGTGCTAAGCTCTAAGTTCATATGGATCAGAATCCCTAACCATTTTTTGGAATCTATTTAAATATTTAATGTCAGTCTTGGGAGGAAACTGAAAATGTTTTATATTACTGACAGCTTACATCAGTATGTTTAGAAGTAGCACCCATATCATATTACAACTCAAAGCAAAAATATATATTGTTAATCCTGTATGCAACTAACAATGCCCATTATCACAACATTCTGGCAGTTACTTGCATATGTAGAAGCTCTGATGCATGTACATAACTCCTGTGCAGTTGACCTTTTCAGTCACTTCAATTGAGATTTATTTATTTTATTTTATTTCTAGCCCTTCCTCCCTTGCACAGCAAGGCTCAGGGCAGGTTTCAACAAGGTAAATACAACAAATATAAACAGCAGTAATTAACCTAGATATAAAATAATCTCTAATATACATCAATTGACCATTGAAGAATAAGATGGCAGTCAGTAATACAAATTAATACATCCACTCCCACGGGCTCTACATGTATGCAACCGCAGATGTTAACTAATACTGAGGCAAGTGGGTGGGTGCAGAGCAGGGGGAGGCCAATCCAGATGAGCTCCTGCCACCTCAACCATAGGCCTGGCAGAACATCTCCATTTTACAGACCCTGCAGAAGTGTATTAAATCCCACAGGGCCCAGATCCCACTTAGGAAAGTGTTCCCCCACCCACTGCCAGAGCTGAAAAGGCTCTGGCTCTGGTTGAGGCTAATATCTTTCGACTGGGGATCACCAGAAGATGTTGATCCACAGAGCGCAAGGCTCTTTGAGGGACATACCAGGAGAGATGATTTCGAAGATATGTTGGTCCCAGACTGCACAGATGGTACTTTGCCCATGTCAGTTGCTCTGTTGGCTTAATGAAGAATCAATCAAGCATTGAAGATTGCATAATAAACCACCATTAAGTATGAATGTTTTAAACAAAATCCTGAATACTACCTTCTTTTCCCCCCACCCCGGGATTTTGTTTTCCTGTATACAAAGTCTTTTATTCATGACTAATATTCTTGCAGAGTTCCTTTTTCTTTTGTCATTTATATTATTCATGGTTTAAAGCAGAGGTCCATAAAACATTTCCTTATTGTGATCATGTGTTTGAATAACTGCTTTGTTTTAAATCTTCCAGTTTTTCAATACCAAATGACATCATATGTAGAAAACCTAATCCTATGCAATTGAGAATGGCGGAAATGGTTCAGAGAAGTTATTTTTTTCCCCTCCAGCCCAAATGACTAAAAAAAATACATGTTGAAGGCAGATGAAACCCATTCCATGTTGCTTGGGAATACCTGAATGATAATACAACCGGTAGATACTACAAAGGAGCCTAGCCTATAAATGGAAAAAATTAGTCAAGGTGAGATAAAGCTTCTTTTTTTTTAAGTTTCACTTTTAATTTTAGAATCCCTGTCTGTAAGTAGCCTGTGTCTTCTTTTTTGCCTTTAAACTTGGGGAAGCACAGGGAAGAAAAAGATACTCAGCTGTCTCTATAACTTCTGTTGCTAGTAGTGATTTTTTTCCTATTGAACTAACAAAACCTGTGTTAACATTAAGGATGGAGACAAAACTTGAAAGGATATTTACTAAGTTGTGAGCCAGGCCTAGGACCTTACCAGTAATATGCACCAGTTTACCTAGTCAGTAGCCTATGCTCTCTTAGCAGAGAAAAGAAATTCCTAAAGACACCCAACTCAGATATTCTTAAAGAGACACAGTCCACAGAGAGTCTTCCTATACCCACTAAAAGTGGAAATGGCCACCTGTAGCAAAGAACTATGAGGGAGATTACAGGAATGTCTTTTCTGAACCTACTGTTGTCTGCACACTTCAAGAGAGCAAAGGGCTCAAAATGTCTGTAAAAGAACCTTGTACCTCTAGAAATGCTTCTCCCAATGTATTCAAGAATGCCAAAACAAAAACCCATAAACCACCTGTAATCTTAAATGGTACATCCAAGAAAAAGCATTACCATATGGTTCTGGTGAATGGATAATCTAACCTTAATGTCTACACATCCACAAATCCATAAGAGACACAAGCACTTGTCAGCACAACTGAGAGTATAATATGTAAAAAAGGCAAACAAATAACTTGTGCATTAGCACCTCAAAACTCCTGCTCAGAAAACAAATAGCACAATTCTGTGGTGGCTGTGACATCAGGCTCTATGATACTTTTTCCCTGAACTAATGTGGCAGTAGTTTCCAACATGCCTGTCCTTTTGTATTTTAACTGACTATTTAACATTTAGGCAATAGTCTTGTTTGCATATGGATTTCAAGAAAATCCATTGAAGCTTATTTGAAAACCAGCTCATTATAATGACATATTGTTTACAGAATTTTGTTTTCCTGTCCATCAACTTGCACTAGTGGCATTCAACCAAACAAGAAGATACAGTTATAAAAACACATCAGTTCCCTCTGCATGAATTGAAGGTACATCTATTTCATGGCTAAGGAATGGTTTGAGGAGGAACATATAATAAGCTGAATGTTCTCTCTGAACTAGTAACTGTAGACTAAACAAGGCTGATTGAGCTCTAGAGCATTACACATCTCTCTTCCACACCCCAGTTTTTAAACTATGCATAAGCAACGTGTATGCAGATGCTGATAAGTGTGCTTAATTCACATAAATGGATTGCAGTGAGTTACTAGCCAACAAAGAGCTTGCTAGCCCTCCTTCCTATACCTTCCGTCCAAGAAAACAAAGTCCTAAAAGGGAGAAAAAATGAACTGACTATTCCATGTTTGGTTGTCTGGAGGCAAGCAGGTAACTGGCTGCCTACAAGCCTGGCTTGTATATGACACTTCATGTATCTAAATAGCATTGGAAACACCTACATATCTAACTACCTGCTCTGAAAAAGCTGGGACATTTTAAATTTGCACAATGCATAAATGTGACACTACATGGAGGAGGCAGAGAGTGAACTATGATTGGCAGGATTTAGATAATTAAGGCTTCTTTTTAAAGAATAATATCTGACTGTTGGATGTCATTAGATGCTTAGTTAAGCATGTGAAGGGAGAGCAAATTCAGTAGACACACAGCCAGACACCATAGTCATGCATATAGTAAAATAACTAAAATTTGTTCAAACATTGGATATTACTGGAAAATAGATAGTCAAATTTTAATTTAAGATAAATCCTGTACAGAAGGTCAAATATTGGTAAGATTAGTAGCTGAACTCTTTTTTGTTTGCCTCTATTGAGCTAGATCCTATGTCCATGTTTATCCTGCCCTTCCTCTAAGGAGCCCAGGGCAGCACACATGATTCTCCTGTCCTCCATTTCATCCTCACAACAACCCTGAGAGTAAGTTAGACTGCAAGAAGATCTGGGCTGGTGGGTTTCATAAGGATTTGAACTCAGAACTCCCATTGGTAGTTCTTTGTGACCCTCCCCCAAACGCATTGCTAGGGATCACAGGACTACTGAGGACAAATGTCATCAAGCATGTAGGGCTGCTGTGAGGAGGGGGGAGCTTGCTCTAGTGTGCTTCCTCTGCCAATGGAAGGACAAGTTGGGAAGTTTTAGTCGTCCCCCCATCCAAAGCTTTCCCTGTCTGTGGCCAGTGGCTTTTTCTTCATAGTGGTCCCTTCCAAGCAGTGTTTTCCTGGGGGATCTACAAAGTGGTGTTGGGAGAAGGGGAAGACAAGGAAGGTGTGCCTCTGTGAGTGCCTTCTGGAAGACCAACTCTAGGATCAGGGCTCCCAAGTACTTACCTTAATTCGGTGGGGGATGTATAGTTCTTCGCGGGACCATTTCCATGGGGAAAACACAGGTGCTGCACTATTCCATCGTCCAGACGTGACGTAGGCATGTAGCTGGGCGACGCTCTAGCAATGGGGCTGGAAACTCGATGGTACCATTGAGTTTCCAGTCCCATTACCAGAGCGTCGCCCAGCTACGTGCCTATGTCACGTCTGGGCGACGGAATAGTGCAGCGTCTGTGTTCCAAGCAAGAATCTTCCAGCGGGTAAGCATGTGTCCCCCACCGGATCGTAGGTAGGTACTTGGGAACCCTATCTAGGATCCATCCCAATACCTCCACGATTACCAACCCACAATGGCTCACAGTATGATGTGTTTCTATTCTGTTCTGGTATATAGGCACTCTCTCTCTCTCTCTCTCTCTCTCTCTCTCTCACTCACTCACTCACACGCGCACACACACACACACACATCTCCCAAAGTCCTGCCTCTCCTTCAGGGCTCTGAACCAAACCTTGTGAGCTCCACTAGATGGGAAGGGGTGAGCAAGCCTCACTGTGAAATGGGGCAGGAAAAAAATTAACGCAGGGAATTTGAGGCTAAGGTTAAGAGCCTCAAATTAGTCAGGATTTTTATTTGGCTTTTAGGAAGGATTTGGTTTCAGGAAAAAGTTTATTTTATTTGATAAGCATCCTAGTTCCAGCTCCTGCCAACCTAGCAGTTCGAAAGCAAGAAATTGCAAGTAGATAAATAGGTACCACTTCGGTGGGAAGGTAACAGCGTTCCGTGCACCTTGGTGTTTAGTCATGCCAGCCACATGACCACGGAAACGTCTTCAGACAGCGCTGGCTCTTTGGCTTTGAAATGGAGATGAGCACCGCAGCCCTAGAGTCGGACTCGACTGGCTTTCGAGCAAGGGAACCTTTACCTTTACCTAAAAGCCAAAAGCACCAAATGTACCTAAGCCATTTCCAAGAAGCAGAGACTGTAAGATGGGAGGAGGGAATCTGTGTTTTGGTAACCAGATCCAGTAAACCTGAGGTAAATGTTCTGGGGAAAGGACACCAGAATCTTGTCTCACTATTTATTTACTGGAGTTTGGCCCACATACAAAATATCCAGTTCTGTGGAGAAAAGGTTATAACTGCTGGGTGACATCTGAAAGTTATTTTACCCATTTAAGCTGAAACATTTCACTCACAACACACTGTTGAATACCTGTTTTTTTCTCTGTTAAATAAAGCATGTTGCTTTGTCTTCACCCCTGCTTCATCTATCCAGTTGAATATTTAGTAAAAGGGGGACTAAATTTACCTCATAAGTACATGCAATTTTGTTATAAAAGTGTCAGAAGAAGAAATCTGTGGGGGCACACAGTTTACATGCTATCAACACTTTATGAGCTTGTGCCACACCTTATCTCTCCTTATATATAATTGAGTAAGAACATTCTATATGAACATTCTAAATTTGGCCCCTTTAGTGTATGGACGCTTGAACTGTCAGTCAGAAGACGCTGGCTGGGTTGACTGGCTGCTTTGTGCAGTCCCGCCCAGCGTTTCAAGGTCTTTTGCATATGGAAGCTGATTGGACTTCACTGCATTCCACACCTCAAACTCACCCCCCTCCCCGCAAGGCAGTTGGAATGTCAGTTGCATATGGAACCTTCAAGGTCTTTTGCATATGGAAGCTGATGGGCATAGGGTTGCCAACTCCAGGTTGGAAACTTCCAGGATAGTTTAGGAATGAAGCCTGCTGAGGGTGGGGTCTGAGGAGGAGGAGGAGGAAGAGAAAGAGGAGGACCTCAGACAGATACAATGCCATACTCCCCACCCTCCAAACAAGCTGTTGCCAGTCTCCAGGTGACAGCTGGAGAGCTCTTAAAGCTCTGGTGCTAATTCAAAGTGCTGCAATTTGTCGACAGAGTAGTGTTTTGGCAAATCTTTAGGAATTGTTTGGTGCATTTACGATGAGGCACCCACCCAGAGCCTCTGGCATTTTCTCACTCTGCTGGCATCAAAACCAATTTAAGGCAAAATAAGAGGCTACTGAGAGGGGAGGAGATAAAGTTGCCAGCTTTAGGTATGGAAATTCCTGGAGATTTGAGGAGTGGAGGCCGGAGAGGGGGACATCAGACAGGTTACAGTGCCATAGACTCCACCCTCCAACCCAGCTATTTGCTCCTGGGGAACTATTGTTGCCAATCTTGGCCCAGCACCCATCAAACCATTCTCTTCAACCCCCTGCTGTGCAGCTGACTTTCCCCTAGGGTTGCCAATCTCCAGGTGGGACCTGGAGATCTCCCACTGCTACAATTGATCTCCAGATGACAGAGATCAGTTTCCCCTGGAGAAAATGGCTGCTTTGGAGGGTAGACCCTATGACATTATACCTGCTGAGTCCTTCCGCCCCCCCCCATGCTGCCCTCTACAGAATCCACCCCCCAAAACTCCAGGTATTTCCCTCCTTAAACCAGCCACCCCTACTTTCCCCTCAGTGCCTGATGGTAGGCAACTTAGTTTGGTCCAGTCACCTACTTTGGCCTTTGGGAGAAAACATATTGGGGCCAATCCTGATAGGGTTGCCAACTCCCGATGGGAAATTCCTGGAGATTTGAGGGATGGAGCCTGAAGAGGGTGAGGTTTGAGGAGGGGTGGGACCTCAGACAGGTACAATGCCATAGACTCCACCCTCCAAACCACTCAGTCCCTCATGGGGAACCATTGTTGCCAATCTCCAGGTGAGGGCTGGATACCACTCAAAATTACAATTGCTCTGCAGAAGGGAGGGCAGAAGTCAGCTGAAGTCAAAGGGGCAGATAATGGTAGGTTGATGGTTACCTGCAAAGGAGATGGGGTTGCCAACTCCAAGCTGGAAAATTCCTGGGGATTTGAGGGGTGGAGCCTGGAGAGGGTGGGGTTTGCGGAGGGGTGGGACATCAGACAGGTAGAATGCCATAGACTCCACCCTCCAAACCAGCCATTTCGTCCTGGGTAACAATTGTTGCCAATTTCCAGGTGAGGGCTGCAGATCACTCAAAATTACAACTGCTCTTCAGGGAGCAGAGATCAGTTCCTCTGGAGAAAACAGTGGACTCTGCCATTATACCCTGCTGAGGTCACCACAGCAAAATGACACTGTTTGCCCAAAGCCAGAGCACTCCCCCAGAGCCTCTTTCTAGATCTCGTTGTATTTATTTCCACAACGGGCTTTACTGCTAGTAATGAATATGGGCTGTTGGTAAGTCAAAGACAAAGGCCATTTTCACATTACCATTCTAAACTGGATGTTATTCGTTGTTTGCCCAGTTCTGAGTAAAACAATACAAGGTCAGAGGTTTCATACAGTGAATTTCATTCCATTACTGAGCCATCTCTGAAGCAATCTGGCCATTTCAAACATTTCCCCCTGCATGATCTTTCTTGAACTTTTTTAATGTTCTAAGTTGAGTGCTATAGCACTAGACCAATATAGGCACCATTGGGATGCCTTGGCACCATTGAGATACATTGAGATTGTGGCTGTTGTTACATGGATACAGGAGGAGAGAACTCATTGTGCTGGGGGTGACTGGTGTTACAGAAGTTGTTAACCAAAGGTGTCTGTAGCAAATATCCTGATGTTCACCCATCCATGCAGCCATGAATGCCCAGATGCAATTGGCTGGTGAGTGACTTGTTGCCAAAAGAATCTCAGGCATACATCTCATGGAGGCAAACTTCTTCTTTTTGTAGGTTGAAGGTTGGCAAGTGTTTTGTGTGGATATCTGTGAGGCTAGTTTTGTTGGTATGCAGTCAGCTATGAGAAAGATGAGAGGGAGGTAGTTTGGAGGGAGCAGGAAACTTTTGACCTCCTTGCAATTTGGGGGGAAGAGAAAATCCAGCAAGCACTGCAACCCTCTCATAGAAATTTTGATTGTTTTCAGCAGATTTCAGAGGAAATGCCCAGGTGTGGCCCTATGCAGTCAACCTTGGAATGCCACACAAAAACAAAAACTTTATGGCTTGAATACAAGTACATGGTTGTGCATACTTCATGGTCTGGTAATTCACCAGCCATGTGTCCCTATTATAGGGAGTTACACAGTATCCTGAAAGGAGATGCTAGTGTGAAGCTTGAGAGATCAGCATCACCTTTGACAATGTATCTCAATGGTGCCACTGTGGCAGTGAAGTGCTATATTGGTCTAGTGCTATAGTGCTCAACTTAGAATGTTTTTTTAAAAGTTTGTGGGAGATCACATGGTGAAAAAGGGTGGAGGAAAGCACGGTGCTATTGGAAATGCTACAGACATTTTAAACAGTACACTACAGCAATTCAGAAGTGCAAAGAAGATGTGAAAATGGAAGAAAGCAGTTTACCTCAAGAACAGCTCACCATACTTTGCTAACTGGATGCAGGCAGCTTTGTATGAAAAGGTAAATAAAATCCAATTGCAGATGGTTGCTAAATGATTGTGTCTGAAATGACACAAAAAATATGTTAGCAACTGGCTACTAAAACAGATTACAAAGGCTGTCTGAAAGGGGCCAAAGAGAGACTAGTGTGAGGGAGGGGCTGTTCTAGAAAGGTTCCAGGCAACCACAGAGGGCCCTGAAGTGTTTCCATACAATCTATATATCTAATCTCCAACAGATGGTGCTGTGCGGATACTTAGTCCCTGGAAAAGGAAGCTCCCTCTGGCCCAGGAGCTTCTCCTACATACTCAGTAGACTTCCTGTATCTGCAGAAAAATGCAAAAACTAAGAAAATCCCTCCAGGGATGGCTGAATTCCCCCAAAAACCTTTTGAAATGGCCTCTGCAGGGATCTGCTTCAGACACCAACTGTCTGAGAGAGGTTAGAACGTTCAGGGCGTGGGGGGGGGAGAGGCTTCTAACTGGCTCTGTGAGTCAAAGGGTTGGGGGAAGGGCCCTTTTCCAGGCCTCCTTTGGCTTTTCAGGGAGGGAGGGAGCCTTGGGGCCTGGCCTGGGGAGTCCCTAGAGGTTTTGAGATGGGATTGGGGAAGGGAGAGGCCACAGCTGGGTATAATGCCACAGAGTCCACCTTCTAAAGCAGTCATTTTCTCCAGGGAGACAGATCTCTGCTGCCTTGAGTTCAGTTGTATTCCTGGAGATTTGCGGGAGGAGCCTGGGGAGGACAGGGACCTCAGTGGGGTACAATGTCACAGAGTCCACCCTCCAAAGCATCAATTTTCTCCATGGGAAGTTATCTCTGTAGTCTGGAAATGAGCAGGAATTACAGGGGATCCCCAGGTCCCACCTGGAGACTGGCATCCCTCGGCAGCACCCTCTTGATACCACCTGATTTGCATGACTCAAGTAGGCCCAGCTGCTTGCTACTGTTCATCAGCAGCCACCCTATGAAAGCCAGTGTGATGCAACAGTTAGAGCTTCAGATTAGGGTCTGCGAGACCCAGGTTCAGATCCCCATCTTGCAGTGGAAGCTGACTGTGTGATTTTGGACCAGTCACATACTTTCAGCCTAGCCAACCTCACAGGGTTGTTGTGCAGATAAAAAGGAGGAGAGAATAATGTAAGCTGCTTTGGTTCCCACTGTGGAGAAAGACTGTAATTTTCCTAGGTAGAGGCTGTGGGGGAGGGGTGTGGAGATGGAAAGTTGCAGACAGAGAGGCAGATAAAGGTAGGTTGGCTGTTGGGTGGGAAGGAAATTGTGTTGTCAACTCCAGGTTGGGAAATTCCTGGACATTTGTGGGGTGGAGCCTGGGGAGGGTGGGATTGGAGGAGGGAAGGAACTACAGATCAGTATAATGCCATAGCTGGAGGAGAAAAAGAAAGGGGGGGCAGAAGGGAGAAAGAGTGTGAGAGAGGTAGAGGGAGACAGGAGGAAGCAAAGGTGTGAGGAATAGGATAACCATTCCGCAAGTTTCTTGCGGGTCTCCACTTGTATAATCCTAAGTCTTGAGCCTAGGTTGTAGTTTGCCTTGGTGCTTCAGCCTATTCAGTCTCCTCCCCTAACCACCACAAAGACCCATAAAGCTTCTTTCTGAAGAACCACATTTTTCTAACATGTGCCACCGAAACAGTTCTCCTTTAAGGCAGGAGAATACTAGCTCATGTTGCCCAGTGTTTAAAGATTGTCTAAAAAAGATGGCTGCAAGTTCTGTTGATTATTACTTCAACATGTCTCAGAGCCAAATCTTGAAACTGAAAATAGCTTCAACTTGTCCTCAGCAGTGCTAAAAGGATATACTTTCACAGCCGGTATACTTCATGCTTGCTAGTGATATGCAGCCCCTCTGTGCCTATTCCAGAAGTAATCTTGGATTATCTTCCCAATTTTCCCCAGGCTTTTGGCAAAATAATTCTGATAGTCTAGTATGAAAAAATATATACAGATGTGTGCTGGATGCCCAGAGAATAATACAATGACAAAAGAGACTAGATTAAAGCCATAACATCATTTAGTGCCTGGTAGTGAAAAACAACCACTTATCCTTAATAGAAAATATACAAAGGTCAATAAAATTACACATAGAGGTCTGCTCCAAACTCTCTCAGTCAATATCCTTCTAACAGTCTTGGATTCTCAAAAGCAGTCTGCTCCAAATTCAATCTCTCTTTCAACACTTATTCCGGATATTTAAGTGCTTCAGACCTCTTTCCTCAGGAACAAATCCTATATAGGAATCTCACATTCAGTGTTACCTTCAAGTTGACACATTCATTGATTTACTTTTCTGTTAATCTACTTGGGCAAGGTCTCCTCACTTATTTTCAAGCATGCTGCTGCCAAAGTCAAATGGACCCAGACTATGCTTCGTTATCTTCCCAATTTTCTCCAGGCTTTTGGCAAAATAATTCTGATCCCAAATAACATTAACTGCATATTGCAGCTATTTCATGAAGTTCTCAGCTAAAACACTTCCCTTTCCATCTCCTCTTCCCTTCTGTTGTATAGAGAGAGTATGTGTGGCAGGTGCGGTGGTAGGGTTCCCTAAGTTGCCATAACAAATTCTAGAGGTGGGAGAAACCATGGGAAATGGAAATTTTACCACAATTATGCTAAAGCAGCAATTCAGAGTTCTTGACAGTCAAAGGAAATCTGGGCTGTGTGGCTCGTGATGTCTTTGAATAGTGTTGTGCGTATTTGTAACAGCATTTAGGGTCTAAATCCTGAGACCAGGGGTCATTTCGTAGAAAAAGAGGTGCAGGAGCTCATTAGCATAACTCATTAGCATAACTCATTTGCATATGCCACACCCTCAGACATCACCAGAAGTGTGTCAGAAGGCAACACCCACTGCTCAGGCTCCACTGGACTGTTTTGGATTGCTAGCTATGGGGGGGGGATGTGCAGATCTGTCCTTGCAGAGGAGGGAGAGCTTGTACCTGAATAAAACTTGGTTTTAAAGCTGCCACTGGACTGTTTTGGACCGGGGGGCGGGGGGAGCTCTGCAACTTACCTGGCTGCTTCTTGCTCTGACTGAGGGCTGCTGGGAGCAGGGGGTGGGGCTTATTGCATGTGCCCACCCCCTGGGCTCTTTACTGCCGGAGCTCCGCTCCTGTGCGCTCCTGCAGGAAATTACCCCTGCCTGAGACCTTACTATGATAGAGTTTTAGAGCCAAGATTGTGCAATGATACTTGGGAAATAGAAGCAAATACTAATAAGGGATCCAGAGAAGTAGATCAGGAAAAATGGATCCATTTAGGATTGGCCTAGAATCTAGGCAAGGTTGCGGTACATCAGAGTCTGTGTGGTATAGCGTTTAAGACAGTCACATTAGGGACTGGGGTATCCAAGTTTGAATACCTCCACCACCATGGAAGCTCATTGCGTGACCTTGGACCAGTCACTCTCTCTCAGCCTAACCTACCTCACAGTTTGAAAATAAAATGGAGCAGAGAGGAACAATGCTGTAAGCCACTTAGGGTTTCCCTTTGGGAGAAATAGAAAACAGCAAGAGTCCAATAAAAGGGCTCTTGCTCTTTTCTACTGCTACAGACAGACTAACACAGCTACTCATTTTGATCTACCTTTAGGAGAAAAACAGGGTAAATAAAGAAAATAAGCCAGAATTTGAAACCATGGTTTCAAATGGGATTTTTAAGTTCAGCTAGTCTTAAGTATGGTTACGTAGTACACGAATGGAGACAGTCTGGCTTTATTCTGGCTTGTTCCCTGGGTCCATCTCCTCTCCAGGCTACAGACATCTCTGGTCAGAGCAGCTCAAAACCAACTTGCTTTTCACTACTCCTGGTAGTCTTCCTGATAAAAGGAACTAGCATTTGTCATGGGAAGTCAGGTTTTGAATGATCATCTGTTAGCCAGCAAGGAGCTTTCTGCTCTCTATGGACTATGAACTGTGTCTAATGTGTGCCAAGGGACTATGATGCCAGGTGACCAGAGTGAGAGGCCAGCACACACGCACCAGATAGTGTGCCCATGGCTTCCAAGAGGTTGCCCTGTTCCAGAGATTTTCCTACCTACACACACACAGCACCATGTTAGCAGCCATTTGCTGGATGTTCAAACTACAAGGACTGATTCCTCCATTATGTTTTAAGAAGCTGGCACAGAAACAGGAAGGGAAAAAAACTGAACCTAAAAATAAACTCCAGAACCAAACAAAGGTTAGTGAAAAGGAGGGCCAATATTAAAACCTTTCCATAAAAAGAAGTACATGTATTTATTGATAATAACAAATTTAAAACATATATAGGGGCCCAATTACAACCAATGTATATAAAACATAACAATATCAAGGGCTTAAAAAAAGTTGACCTTACGCGTTTCGGCCAAATAGGCCTTCCTCAGAGGTCATACATATGTGGCAAGATGGTTAATAATTATATTCACATAAACACAATGAGAAATATATACAAAGTATAGATTCAATAAGGACCATAAAGTAAATTGCTGTAAAAAATAAATTGCTGTAAAAAATAAAGAATAGAAGATTAAAACACACATATTTTACAACAAATTAAAGAATTTCAAATCTATATAGCCAATCTGTAAATATAGACCACAAACTTACTTCAGAAGTAAAATCACCAGGCACAGGATAAATATGCACATAAGACCTTTAAAGTGCAATCACTAGCCCAGTGATTATAAAGGAGAAAAAATGAAAATCAGTATATCAAGCAATTTAAAACCCAAAAATAAATAGTAATAGTAATAATAATAAACTAGTTACTTATGGTCCAAAAATTTCCTTCTTTGATTGTGTTCCCACAGTATTCACAAGTAAAAAGCAGTGTGGGTAAACTTAAAAATGTTGGAGCTTTATAATTAGTTAAGCTGGTCATGTGATTGCACCTTTCACATAGAGTATACCATTAAGGGATAAAGAAACAGTACAAATTTAAACATAATGAAACCGTCCATAGATTATATAAAGATACATGCTATACCCACAAGATTATATTGCACACCAGTCAATATGCTCATTCAGGCCATATGGAGTTGCAGTCTTAAGAGTATGTATCCAAAACAGTTCTCTTTTTTTCAGTTGTTGGATCATCTGTTGGTGGCGACTAGGTCGAACATACTTGAGAGCAAAGAAAGAAAAATCCTTATCATTATGCCCTGCCATCATGAAATGCTCCGTCAAGGGTGCACTCTTCCTGCCGCGTCTGATGCAACTCCTGTGTTCAGTTATTCTAGTCCGTAATGGCCTCGATGTGCACCCGATGTATTTCTTTTGACATTGACAGATTATGCAATAAATTAAGCCCTTTGAATTACAATTAAAGAACGACCTAATAGAGTACTTTCTCTTTTTATCCAAGTCATAACAGCAATTAGTGCGTAGCATCAACTCACAGACCTCACACCTTCCACAAGGAAAGTTGCCAGCTGGCAAGCCTTGACCATCTACTCCCCTTTGTAATGTTAGAGATGATTGAAGACTACTTCTAACCAACATATCTTTCAAATTCCTAGCTCTATGGTAAGCAAAGATAGGAGCAGACTCACACAAAGGAATGTTAGACAGTAGATGCCAGTGCTGCCTAATGATATTAGAAACCTGAGTAGACCTTCCATCATATGTTAAAGGAATAATGAGTCTTTTATCAGACTGGCCTTGTTTTGTCTTTGGTGCTAAGAGTGAGGATCTGTTGATGTTTTTTGCTTTATAAAAAGCCTGCTTAATGACTCTAGAGGAGTAGCCTTTGTCTCTAAACTGGCCCATTAATACATTAGCCTGCTCAATAAAATCAGAATACTGGCTGCAATTTCTCCTGAGTCTCAACAGTTGGGAATAGGGTAAATTCTTTTTAAGATGTGGGGGATGGAAACTATCACTAGATAGGAAGGAATTGGCATCCGTGGGCTTCCTGTATGTGCTAGTTTGAATCATATTTCCCTCACCATCACCTTCGCTGAGTCCTCCACCAGGGCACACCTGGTCTCCCTGACACCATTGACCTCCCAGCTCACTACTGAGGACCAATAGGGATCCTTTCTGGTTGGGTTCTTAGGGGCTGAGATACTGAGTTACTGCTGCTCTTCCTCCTCTTCCTCCCCCAGCCTCTTCCTTTCCCTGTTCCCTCTGGCCACGTCAGTTGGCCTGCAGCCTCCACACCTCTGCAGAGGTCCTGCCTCCACTGCAGGAGCTCAGCATTACAGAGTGCAATGCTGCCCTTTATTGGGTGTTACAAGTCAAAACACTTCAGTATTTACAGGGTTAATTATGTTTGTTAAGATCAACAGGAAGTCACATGTTTGTTTGTAACCAATCTGTTTAGACAACAGAATGCCCGGGAACTTTGGAGCTAACTTGCTAGTCTGATTGGAAACCAATGTGTCAAGCATTTAGCATATTGGCATCTTCTTCCTCTTTTTGTTCTGACTGTGAAGAAGATGCCGGCCATTCCCGTTTTAGCTTTTAGCTGTAAGGATGTAGCCATATTAGCTCTTTGTTATTTTCATATCCTGTGTACCTTTTTCCCATGTTAGGGTTATAGTAAACTTTTATATTTTAAAACACACCATGGACTCAGTCTCTTAATACTCTGCTGACTTACTCAAAAGAATCCCAACACCCTTTAACCAACACAAATGCAGGCCATTTTGTACTCCCTCTCCTTGCAGAGAGGATGCAGCCAGGCAGCCACACCCACCCGCAATCTCTCCACCAAGGCTCTGGCCCTCAGGAGAAGAGCTGCCTCCTGCTCCAGTGTGAAGGCCAGCGCCCAGTCCAGCCTGCAGATCAGGGGGATGGTTTGCCAAAGGCTGGCCATATGGGAGCAGAGGATGTCGGTGGTGTCCTGGAATGGCTTCAGAACATGCACCATTTGGGAGAGGGTTGGCCAATCATTGCAGTTTATTTTGAGCTCCTGTCACCCATGCGTTCTTCTCCTCCACCAGATGTGCAATCATTGCATAGGTTGGGTAGCCAAACTGCAGCTCGTGAGCCGCATGCAGTGCTTCCAGACCGATTGTGCAGCTCGTGGAGGTCTTGCTGTGTGTGAAGTGGGAAGAGGGAGAAATAGGCAAGCTTGGAAGCTCCTCCCCTTGACCGCAGAGGTCGTCAGGAGAAAAGAGAGCCTGGGAAAAGAGAGAGCGGGAGAGCGCACAACCACCTAGCCCTTGGCTTGGTGAGCGAAGGAGGGATGTATCTAAACTGGGATCTCCAGGATGGACCTGTCTGCAGTGGCGGCAGCAAGAGGCGAGCCTGGGAGCCAGACGGCCAGCTGAGGCGCACACAC
Organism: Gekko japonicus; assembly: GCF_001447785.1. NCBI lineage: Eukaryota > Metazoa > Chordata > Lepidosauria > Squamata > Gekkonidae > Gekko > Gekko japonicus. The sequence continues at coordinate 183,147 of NW_015165271.1, read as the reverse complement.
ATGCACCCCTTCCCTTGGCCAGGAGACTGTTGGCTGGCAGGTCACCAGTGAGCAGGCTGCTTGCCCTGCCTGGTGGGCCTCTTGACTGGGCCCCACTAGCCACTGCCCCTGCCAAAGGACCAGCTGCCGCCACAGCAGCATCTGCCGTGCCCAGAGGGGAGCATCGAGCTGGGGCTGCAGGAGCCAGGCCGCCATCTGGCCTTTGCAAAAAAGAGGTGGGGGGAGAAAGAGGCAGAAAGTTTTGCTGCCCGGGAGAGGCACAACAGGCAAGGCTGACGAATCAACTGATGGTACTCCTTTTTTTTTTGCCAATTTTTTTAATCTTTAAAAATTAAATCGATTTCAGTCGCAGCACCCTGCACCTCGCCAGCACCCTGCCCCATGCCCTGCCTGCTGAATGCAACTGCAAGTGCAAATGGTTTAAGCCATTGACCATTACAAAATACAGAATACAGCAGAGCAATCATAAAAAGTTAAAAAGCACCGTTAATATTTGGGTTAAAATGAACTACTAGTCAATAATAAAAAGAAAGATAAAACAGGTTTAAGCACTATCAGGTAGCCTGCCTGAAGGTGAGGGGTTTTGCTGCATCAGCTCAGTTGGGGGGGGGGGTTGGGGTGAAGAGGAAAGAAATTCTGAAAACTGCTGCCGGCAGGCCACAGTGTATGTAGCACGGTGAGCTGGGCACAAGCACCAGCCTGGACTCAATAGCACACAACCTCTTTAAAGGGTGAGCTCCCCAAAGTGCACTCCCCCTTCTCCCCAGCTGGTTCGGAATGGTTGCTAAAAAATTCAACTGGTTGTAAAGATGGGAGGGAATGAGCGATCCAGTCCCAACAGTTTCATCCCTCACTGATGATGACACTCTAATTTCTGGTGGGTAGGGTTGCCATGACTTACCTCGTTGGCGGGGGGACTCCTGGGGGATCCCGGTGTGTATGTGCGCTTCGCACGCGCGTGCCGCATTCGCATCACAGGGCAATGACGTCATGACGCCAGGCACGCTGGGGGCGGGGCCATGACCATACAAGGGAAAACCATAGAGTTTTCCCTTATATGGCCGTGGCCCTGCCCCCAGCGTGCTCGGCATCATGACGTCACTGCCCTGTGACACGCACGCCGGGGTGGGGTTCCCCCCGGGGCCCAATTCCCCGGCATCTGGGGATGGGCCTCTGGGGCAGGGATAATTCAAAACATTTTTAAAGTAACCATTTTTGCTTTAAAACTTTATTTTTGATATATGCTTATTATTTATAAGCATGACAGTCTTGTATAGTTGTCTACGGACAGACACATAATGGCTGCCCCACAAATCAAAAAATCCTGGCGATGGGCCCAGACAAAAAGGCTGCCCCGTTTCTCACTGGCTGGCTGGCTAACAATAAGAACATCAGAATCAGACTAGTGGTCCATCCTAGTCCAGCATCCTGTCTCACACAGTGGGCAACCTCAAATCAAACACCATATTCAAATCTTTCCCCCCTCCACTAAAAGTTGGATGATGCCAACAGCTTCCTTTTTTCCTTAGGATTTGCATGTGCTTTTCTTTTTGATTCCACTGTGAGCTCCTGGTGAGTTTTCTTCCTGCCACTGGGTCAGGGTTGCCCCTTTCTCCTTGCAGAAGCACCTAGCAGCATTGCCACTGGAGCAGCTGCCTCACATTTCTGCCCACACCTGCTGAATTTCTGTTCTGTGGTTATTAAAGGCACCAGAATTTGAGCAGCAGGCACAGGAACAGGATGGGGGGACTTGGATGGGCTCATTTGATGTCCAAAATTGTGGCTCAGCCTCAGAAAAAAACCCACAAGTGAATACAGAGGGTGTCTGTACACTACAACCCAGTTTCATAACTCTTCTGTCTTCTCATGGGACTGTGATTTTTTGGGAGCTGGAGGTGGAATTAGAGATCTGTATACAGAGATTTCTCAGCACTTTTATCAGACTACAGTCCCCAGGATTCCTGGAGGAGGAGCCATGCCAATTAAAAATGATTTTAAAATGATAGAGCTGACAGCACTTGGAACAACGGGGTGGAAAGGCAGTCATCTTGAAATTCCAGTTTTGAAGGGGGCCACAATGCATCCTCGGCCAACTGGCTGGCTTTCTTGCTGCTACCGCCACCCATTTCTACTGAGCTGGCCTCAGCCGGGAGGGCGGGGTAAAAATCTAATAAATAAATAAAATACTAGCAGTAAATAGCCAGTAAATATCTCTAATTTAATTGGTTTCCGTATTTTCATCCATGTTTTGACCAGATACTAGAATAGATATCATTAGCAATATCTGTTTTTACCCCTTTTGTTTTTATTTTATTTAGTTACTAGTCATTTTTAGCAGTCCCATTTAATGTTAATAAAAAGCAAATTTGCATATTTTCTATTAAAACTCTAGGGTTGCAAGGTCTGACTTGGAAACTACCTGGGGACTTTGGAGATGGAGCTAGGAGACTTTGGGGGTGGTGTCTAGCAAGGATGTGATGTCACTTTGTTGATGTCTTATGTGATGTCACTTCCAGGTCAAAGGTCAAGTGATGGCACTTCCCAAGCTTCACCCCCTCTGACGATGTAACTTCCAGCATATTGTACCAAAAACCCACCCCTTCCTGTGATGTCACTTTTAGGGCACTCCCCCAAACCTGCCTCTTCCTCTGAAGTCACTTCAGTGCATCATGTCTTGTGGCTCTCAAACATATGATGGTTATTCTATGTGGCTCTTACATTAAGCAAGCTTGGCCACCCCTGCCATAGGTGGAGTTCCAGCGGGTGGGCATGTCCTGTATGAGCCAATGTTCAGTCTCCCTCCCTCCACCTGCCTCTTGTACAGCTGGCGGGCATACTTGATGCTGTGAGAGAGGTGGACAGCCAGGAACCTGCAGGTCTTCAATAAGCAGCACGTCTCCCGTGTGGCCGGGGCTTGACACTGCTCCACAGCCCGAGAGCATCTCATACCACTGGGTGCAGGATGTGCACCAGGCAGATGATGCCCTTGAGATGAGCAGCCTTCACCATCACCAGCATGTTGGTGCTGACATCTGTGACCATGTAGCCACGGATGATTTCACCCATGCTCACCCACTCCCTCAAGCTAGCCTGGATCGTGGTGGTGATGTTCTTCACCATGTGGTTTGCATCCATCTCCTGTGCATGGAGCAGAACCACTTTGTAGCCTGGCAGGAGGAATGTCCCCTCCTCCCGGGGCCCTGGTCTTCCCCTGGCAGTCCAGAGGTCACTGCCACCAGTGGGCAGTGAGGGAGAGGTAACAATGCTGCTGGCTGCTCCACAGGTCTGCTGTGAAGAACACAGTCCACCCTTGTGCTCTGGACCGCTTGGCCTTAACCATCTCCACCACAGAGTGGTGCATGGAAGGCAAGAGTTGCCAGCTCAGGGTCCTCCATGAGGGGATGGAATACCATGGAGCAGCATAGTCCAGCAGCTGGCAAAAGGCCACATATTCTGTGATGGACAAAGGTTGGCCATCCACGGCAACCATCTTGTCATCGAGGCAAGTGATTGCTTCCTGGGCCTTCCCCCTAGCCCTTTTGCTTGGCAGTTCCAGCATCCTCGGAATGACCTCCTTAAGTTTTGGAGTTCCACTCCCACCCACAGCACCCTCAGTGTGAGTCTTTTTGCTTGGAGGGGACTCTTGCTCCCCCCTTCTCCCTGCTGAGACAAAGCAGGCCTCTTTTCCCCACTGCTGGGTGCTACTCTTTGCTCTAGAGGCACAGATGATAAGTGGATGATAAGTGTTGGGGGTTCAAGCCCCTCCAGACCTGGAGATTGCACACCAGGCACTTTGCCACACAGGGGTCATTGGGGAAGGTGTAGAAATGCTTCCAAACTGGTCTGAACACGGGAACCCAAAATTGGGGCAGTTTGGAGGCTTAACCACTGTTGTGCGGTACTCAGCTGGGAGAACTGATGGAGGGATGGACTCGAAGCAGGAGCACCCCCAAGGAGCTGGGGTGTGGAGGGGCTGGATGTTTCCCCACCACCCTCTGATTCACCACTGTCACATTCCTCCTCCACAAACGTCTTTAGGAACTGCTCTGGTTTTGGCAGCACTGATACCTCTTCTGTCTCCGAGTCCATCCCTCCAGCCACATTGGGCAAAAGAGGCCTTGCCTCAGAGACGCCTGGTGACAATCCAGTACAGCTGGGCACCAGTGAGCTGGCAGGATGGGGTTGTTCCACAGGGGACTGTGGGATGGGGGGTGGACTTCTTCCTCTTGCAACGAGCATCCCTGTCCCCCACTCTCACCCTCACCACACAGAGGGATGTTAATTAGGTGGGATAATGGGTCCTCAGCCAAGGAACCCAATGGTGGAGCTCCTCTGCCTGCCTGTAGCAGAGGAGGAGGTGGCAGGTCAGAGCCCTGAGCCTACCAGCCCCCACCCCAGCCAGGGACAGGTGTTAAAAAAAAAACTCCCACTGAGGGGGACTGTGTGGGCCCTCAGCTGAGGAACCTACTGGCTGAGCCCCTCTGCCTCATTGTAGCAGAGGGACAGGTGTGACTCAGAGCCCTGAGCCCACCAGACACCACCCCAGTCGGGGACAGGTGTGCAAAACTCCCACTGAAGGGGAGGTTTTGTGGGTGTGTGGGTCGTCAGCTGAGGAACCCACTGGCTGAGCCCCTCTGCCTGGCTGTAGCAGAGGGATAAGTGGTGGCTCACTCAGAACCCTGAGTAAGCAGACACAAAACCCACCCATCCCCTCTCTTTTCACACTGAGGGATGACTTTCCATTTCCTTTCCTTTCCTCTCTGCCTATTACTTTTTTCCTGCCTAACTGCCTAGTGGGGTGGGGGCCGTCTTGACACAAAAGGATGAGAACGGGGAGGTGGCATCCAATTATTTTCTTGAGTAGAAAGCTCCTCCCAAGAGAGAAAGCTTATACTACCATCGAAAAGGAGTGTCTTGCCATCGTATGGTCCCTGAATAAGTTACGTCCATATCTGATGGGAGCTAAAAAGAGCTGTGTGAGAGCTGGGAGTATATATACATTCTGCTCCCATAGAGCAGAATGGGAGCTCTCTTGTTGGCAGCCAGAGTCTGCCTGTCAAACTTTGGAGGGCCACTATGTTTGTTACCAGGGCTGCAGAAGGGCTGCAAAAGTCCACTCCTCTGTTGCTTTGACAATCTATCAGAGCCAGCATGTCTGGACCATGAACCAGTGTCACAAACCTCCACAAAAAACATGGCAGTTCATGGACAGCACAGCACAAGGAGCTGTGCTGGATCAGACCAGTGTTCCATCTAAGCATCCTGTTTTAGACAGTGGCCAACCAGTTGCCTGGAGGTTCCCACAATGTTGCCACCTAGGACTGGTATTCAGAGCTTTGCTGTCTCTGAATATGGAGGTTCACTGTCATCACCATCCCTGATAGCGATCGATCAACCGGTCCTCCGTGAATCCATCTATGGACGGCCATCTGTGCTGGTGGCCATCATTGTGTCCACTGGCAGTGAATTCCACAATTTACAGGTTACAAACCATAATTCCTTCTTATGGATGGCTGATGCAACTTTTTTGTGAACTGCACCAATAAATATTTTGAGGAATGTTTGTAGTTTTCAAGCATACTGTACCCTGAATCTTTTAAAGCCTAATCTACCACACTAGTTCCTGTTGTTTATCCCAGGTTTGTAAAGTGTGCATGAGCATACTAATCTACTACCTTGAGTACTATTTATCATCTTACATGCTTTCTTGATAAATAATTGATTTGAATAAGAGGCATGAAATTAGAAAAATGAATGAATAATAGAAATTCCATGTAAAACAGAGGTCTCATTTATATATGAGCTGCATTTTTCAAAATGAATCTTGAAAGGTGAGTAAATTAATTTTTAAGTCCAGTATGAAATCACATACAAATGTCTGATTTACTTAGAAATAAAGAGAATTTTGTTCTGATTAGACAGGCATAATAGAAATAAGAGAGAAGACATAGGAAATCTAGTAAAAACAATGTACTGGAAAAGCAAGGAAGAACATGGAACTATAAACAAAAGGTGGCCACTCAAGAAATGCCAGTATAACCAAATGCCATGGACTATTCATTTCATTCGGTTCTTAGTTCAATCATTGCTCCATGAAAACTTTTTGGGGGGAGGGGGTTTGCATAAATGTGCCTAATAAGATCACAAGCTCCATTAACCTTCATGGAAATCAAATTATATTCAGTTGAATTTGTGCTTCTAAGTGAGATTCATATTTGAAAATCCCACCCTTGACCCATTTTAATCAAATGACGCTTTGTACATTTCTTCATCCTATTCATAAATTGATATTTATTAAGCAGGAACCAAATATATTACATTCTCTTTGACTCCTTGGTGGATTCAAACTCTGACTGGCTTATAGCAGTAAGAACAGAAAGAATTTCATCAGTATTTTTATGGTTCTTGGTTGGCAAGACATTGGAACTGCATTGCAATCCTGCCCCCCCCCCCCTGAAATGTTTCTCTTGCTAATCAAATAAAAACTTTCTAAAAATGCAGATGTTCCTAGGGCCTGACCTCTTCTAAAGTTCTTTTCTGGCCCCCCCACCCCCAAAATCCAGGAGGTTTGAAACGGCTGGGTATTGTAAAAATAATCATTTAAGCGCTGTTGTTGACTGTTTGCCAGAACTGTGAGCAAAGATTTCACATTTTTAAAAGAAACACTTTAATTCAGAATTATGGCATAATTAAATAAATTCACAAAGACCTTCATTTGGGGAAAAAACAATCTTTTAAATGGAAAAGAAAAAGATAAAATCAATTTAGATAAATATAAGTGCTTCCAAACATCTGCTGTTCAAAGTACATAACTCACATTGACACCAAAGGTTGGTTTGTGTTTTGACTGGAAGAGTTTGATATTATTTTTGTCTGCAGAGGAAGGAGTTGTGTAGCATCCAAGTGGTGAGATATTTGCCTCTCAGGCAATCATGATGAATTTGGGACAAGGGGGAGACTGTTTGGGGGGAAAATCACAGTGAAAACTGCTTGCTTTCCTTGAGGAATCTTTTGGGTTAAGAGCCATCCTTATGTGCAGATCTTCCAAAGGAAAATAAAGAAAATGAGAATAGAATAATAAAACAAATTTTAAATCTTCTAAACTATTTTGGCCTGGGTGATATCATTGTTTTCCAACATATGTACTGACTTTATGTTTTGGTGGGAAAGCAGGTTATAAATGTTTAAAAATACAAATGTAACTGAAAGAGCATAGTTAAAAACCCAGCTTTAGGACCTGGTGCTCAATGCAACAGAGAAATGCATACAACGTATTCTAGCAAACATGATGTTAAGAAGCATCAATAGTTTATTCATGAAAAGCCTGATTCTCTGCACATTTCCCCATACATTTCCCCATATGGTATTCTTAGGAAGTCCAGTGAAATGTCTTGCCCATGAATATTTTAGCATGGACAATTCTCAAGAAGAGGAGGTTTGGAAGGCTCAAGGGTTGGGAGATCTGTTCAACCCCATAATCAGGCCAGGGGGAAGTAAGAGGTCACCCAGGCAGGAGAGCAGGGACCCCCCCCCAGGCCTGTAAAAGTAATAGTAGATGAGTTAAGATGGGGCATGGCTCATTGGCATTTGCAGCAGCTATGTGGGAGGGGATGATGTCCCATAGGGCCTATGGAGGGGGCTGGACTGGAGAGAAAGGGATGGAACCAGTCTACTAAGGCCAATCCAGCTCCTGGGGTGGGACTTAATGAGGTGGACAGGAGGAGCCTAAGACTGGATTAGGGTGGGGCAGTGCACAGGAGGGAGTGAAGTAACTCCTTGGCCCAGAAGGAGGATAAGGAGGAGAGACCCTTTGTAAACCAGCAAAATCCCAATAGAAGATATGGCAAGCACATACCAGTCTCTTAAGTGCTTATTTTGGATGCAAGCCTGGCTGGTGCCTAGGACCATGAATAATCATCTACCACTGCCCCAGTCTGCAGAGCCAATTAGTACTTACAGGTATCCTTTGTGTAAGAGGATGACCAAAGTTAAAGTTATCTGTCCTGCACATGTGCCATTAGATGCACATGCAGCTCTGCATGCACATCAGAGCTACCGATAAGTACCAGATGGCAGTGGCAAGTGAATTTTGTGCTCAGAACTGCAATGTGCTCAGCAATGTGTGCATGGAGAAAATGGGCAGGGTGAAATTAACAATTGTAAAATTACACCTTTGTAAGACCATTGACTTCAAAAGACTTAGAAGGGTGTAACTCTGTTTAGGTAGGTAAAGGTAAAGGTTCCCTTGCTCGAAAGCCAGTCAAATCCGACTCTAGGGTTGCGGTGCTCATCTCCGTTTCAAAGCCGAAGAGTCAGCGCTGTCCGAAGACGTTTCCGTGGTCATGTGGCCGGCATGACTAAACTCCAAGGCGCACGGAACGCTGTTACCTTCCCACCAAAGTGGTACTTATTTATCTACTTGCAATTTCTTGCTTTCGAACTGCTAGGTTGGCAGGAGCTGGAACTAGAGATGGGAGCTCACTCCATCATGCGGCACCCGGGTCTCGAACTGCTGAACTACTGACCTTCCACAGCCTGCCGTTCAGCGTCTTAACCACTTGAGCCACCGCAGCTGTTTAGGATTGCACTGTCAATTTCTTGCCATTTACTGTCTCTGTTGGGGGGCTTGAAGCAGACAATAGCAGGTCTTCATCCTCCACTTCACTGGCACCTACTAGAAAGTGATTTATTTCACCCCCTGTAGCAGGGAGCTTGATTGGGCTCTAAATACACATAGGATTGTGGGCTTAATATCTTGATTATTTAAAATTTGGAATTCCCCCAGGCTGATCAGTTTTCCTTAAGGTAAGGAAGAAGCTCTTTGACTAGGTGAGAGAAAGAAGTTGGGGGGAGGGGTAAATGTTAACATATGAAATTGGTTTTTTATAAGTTAATCTACCCCAGTGTTGTCTAACTGGCAATGGCTCTTCAAAGCCTCAGTCAGGGATTTTTCCCTAGCCATTTTATAAAAGTTACTTGTAGATTCAAGAAGCTGCGATGGCTCGAGTCGTTCTGTGCACCTTGGTGTTTAGTCATGTTGGCCACATGACCGCAGAAACGTCTTCGGACAGCGCTGGCTCTTTGGCTTTGAAACGGAGATGAGCACCGCAACCCTAGAGTTGGATTCGACTGGCTTTCGAGCAAGGGAACCTTTATCTTTCTAGGGCTTGACTCCATAATCTCATGTGCTCTACCAGTGAGCCATGTCCTTTCCCCTTCAGTGAGCACAAAATAAAGGCTTCTGCCTCCATCGATGTAATCACTTATGAATACTAACCCTCAGGATTTTTGCTTGTTTCGCTGATTTTTTTTAAAGGTGAGCAGCTCATCCTCATGGATGCAAAATAAAACTTTTTTACACACAGTATGAAATAATTATTAAAAGCTAATGGGATTGTTTGGTAGGTAATGCATCTGGGAAGTTTATTATGAAGATAGCTGTCTCCATTGAACCCCTAAGCCATTGATCACTGTATCCCCTTTGCACAGAAGTTACCTAAGATAGGTTCCATTTCTACAGGTTAATTATGCATTGTGGAATGATGCCTTCCCAGAACTTACAGCCACCCTGCTTCAGTGGATGATACTGAATGATTTAAGGGGTGTGTGCAAATGCTCTTCTATTCAAATTCAACACTCTGTCATTTTATAAATCTCTATCATATTTCCCCTTAGTAGTCTTTCATCCACACTCATAGACCTCTGTAGTCTTTTTTTTTGTATCTGCTCTTTAAAGGAGTAGCTCCATTCTCCTGACCATTTTACTTTCCCTTTTCAGTATCTTGTTCATCTCTGTGGCAGCCTTTTCAAAACAGGGTGACCAGAATGGTATACAGTGGTATTCCATGTCCACATGGAATGTTACAAAGTGTGCATTTCCTGATATAATGCAGCCCTATTTCATTGTAATATATTCACACATGTGTCTGAGCAGTGTTCATAGCGTTCAATCAGCAGCCAGGAGGAATATCAACACTTATATGTGAACACCTCACATTGGGTTACAGGAAGTCGTAGTCAAGTACACAACCATGCTTGGGTCATTGACTTCATTGGCATATTCCAATGATTACAACCAAAAAAGGTGAGAAAAAGACAACCCTGCACGAGAATGGTAACCAAAAACACATGTTTTAAGTGTATTTTAGATCCATGGGCTAAGGAAATATTTTACATCTTGATGTTGGATCACAAGAATATTTGACATCATTTACTCAGTGGGTGAACATCTCAGTGTAAGGTAGGTATCCTAGTTTCACATATTTTAATAATTAAATTAATTTTGTTTCTTAACAGACATATAGATAATTATTTCTGTTTTCTCTCTCTTTCATTTCAGATCTATTCTGTGTATGATTAGTTTTATGTATGTTTTTGTTACATTAATGGAGTGCTCGTTTTGAATTATCCCACTGAGGAAGGTCTAGTGCGGAAACTCATTTGGTATTGGTTCTTGCATATGGAAACAATATGTACTTTTAACCAGTATTTATGCAAATGGGCATTTGTCTTTAGATTGGAATTAGGTACATATGCTGAACCATAGGATTGTTTTTAAATGATATTTTAGCTCTTCTGAATGTATTATTAAATTACTAGGAATAAGGCCTGTTGTGGAAATAAATACAATGAGCTTTAGAAAGAGGCTTTAGGCAGGTGCCCTGGCCTTGGGCACTCAGCATCAATTTCCTGTGATGACCTCACCAGGGTATCATGACACAGAGCTTACCATTTTCTTCCGGGGGGGACTTGTCATGCCTGTCCCCGACCCAGCACATGGGAGCCTGGAAAATGAGGACTCTGCACCTTTAACAACCTCAGAAGCACAAGAGTCCTCATCAAGCCTAAGTGCCGGGGAGGATGAACACCAAACTACTGGACAGCTGGCACCTGAAGCTGATCAGACAATACCTGGCCCTAGCAGCTCGCCACCCGACTCGCGGCTGAGAAACCAGAGATGCCGGGATCTGGCAATCAGGTGAAAGGAGGCACGCTTGCGTGGATCGTTAAGCCCTGATTACTGACAGAAGCAAGGACTTCGCAAAGGAATGTTAACAAGATAACGAGCCAGCACACTATTTGAAGAGACCGCTGGCTGCAAGCAAACTGTGTTGGCAAACTCGTCCGTGGACCAGAAGCTTTGCACCTCTAGCTCTGTGTTGGCTCTTGACTGATCTCCAGGTTCCTGAATCCGATCCGTGTTTTGTCGATCCCTCTGGCTCCTGATCCCCGGCTATGCTTTTTGACTACAATACTGGACTCTGACTATTGGTAACGTTTGACGACGGCTTGGCTCTGTGTATTTGGAACTGTTTGCTTGGATTCTTGTTGCTCCCTCTGGCTTACTCTTGGACTTGCCTTTTGACTCTCCTTCTTTGCCTGGCCCCCTTGTGCCCCAGGAGGAAATGGCTGGTTTGGAGGGTGAAGTCTATGGCATTGTACTTGTCTGAGGTCCCACCCTCTTCAGGCTCCAGTTCCCAAATCTCCAGGAATTTCCCAACCTGGAGTTGGCAACCCTATCTCCTTCGCAGCCAGCCATCAACCTACTGTTATCTGCCCGTGATCTCTACCATCTGGAGAACAGTTTTAATTCTGAATAATCACCAGCCCTCACCTGGAGATTGGCAGCAATGGTTCCTCAGGAGGAAAAGTACAGTCTTTCACTGCAGAGGAGACTAAAGCAGCTTACATCATTCTCTTCTCCGCCTTTCGATCTGCCCTGTGAGGTAGGTTAGGCTGACTGCCCTGTGAGGTAGTGTGTGACTGGTCTGAAATCACCCACTCAACTTCCACAGCAAGAACCTGGGTTTGGAGGACCCTCACTCAACTTCCACAGCAAGAACCTGGGTCTGCAAGACCCTGCTCTGAAGCAATAACTGCTACGCCTAGGGTAGCCAACTTCCAGGTGGAGCCTGAAGATCGCCAGACAACAGATCTCTCCCCCCCACCAGGGAAAATAACTGCTTTGGAGGATGGGCTCTATAGCATCCTATTCAGCTGGGGCCTCTCCCCTCCCCAATCTCTGGCTTCTATAGACTCCACCACATAATATCCAGGAATTTCCCAATCTGGAGTTGGCAAGCCTAGTCAGGACTAGCCCAATGAGTTTCCTGGAAATGGCTTCCTTCCTTTGCCTTTTTATTGACAGAACCAAGCTTGGTTGCCTAACAACAGTCACTGAGGGAAAAGTTAGTTCCACAGGAACCAAGGAGGAGAAGTGTCTTCATCAGGAGAGACAGCCGTTTGGCAGTTTATTCTGTGAGAGAAGAGTATTCAGGCTGACAGTGGGCAGGGGAGAGGAGGAAACCCAACACCCGGCCAATGGCATGCAAATACTCTTGAATGGCGGTTGATGGGCCAATGGCTGATGGAGCACACTGCACAGGGAATGGGAGAACTGGAAATGGCCAATACATAAGGGACTTCTATATATAGGATATAGGATATTTTGTACATTTGCACTATGTGCATAGTTATTTTTTACTCTCTTTTTTGTTCTAACCTTTTTGGTTACCTTTCATTTGCCAGTGATTCCCAACTTTTGTTGAATTGTGATTGTTTTATTTTTCATTTTGCAATAGTTCCTTCTATCTAACTATAGTAAATATGAAATTTAACGGCAATCAAATGTAATTCATACAAGAAATAATGTTATGCTCTCCCTTACTTGACAAGCAAGAAGTTCCATCGGCAACTTTTAGCTGAAGTATTTCCTATTGAAGGAAGAGCACTGGACACTTCAGGCACTTTTTGTAGTAGTGCTTGAAATGATACTTGAAATTACAATTGCCTGCTTAATAAAGTTCTGTTTACAGAATGGAACTTTCCAACCTTCATGCTTTCACGGCACTGTGTCGTACAGCCTGAAATTCAGCTCCTGGGGATTAGTGATCTCATGTACAACAGAAAGGATCTTTAGGATTCTAGTGAATGCATTCACAATTTGAAAAACTGCCACCCAAAAAGTGCAATATGGCAAATATCTATTTTATAAATTGCAGTAAATTAGAATTAATTCTGTTTTGAGAATTTTTATTTTGAATTTTGTAATACCTGTTAGAGGGGCTGCAGTGGCTCAGAGGTTAAAATGCTGAGCTGCAGAAAGGAAGCTCTGCAGCTCAGGAGTTCGAGTCCCTAGTGCCGCATGATGGAGTGAACTCCTGTCTCTGGCCTCAGCTCCTGCCAACCTAGCAGTTCGAAAGCAAGAAATTGCAAGTCGATGAATAGGTACTGCTTCGGTTGGAAGGTAACAGCTTCCCACCGAAGCTGAGAGCCAGTTTGGTGTAGTGGTTAAGTGCATGGACTCTAATCTGGGAGAACCGGGTTTGATTCCCCACTCCTCCACTTGCACCTGGCTGGATGACCTTGGGCAAGCCGTAGTTCTGATAAGAGCTGTTCTTGAAAAAAAGAGCAGTTTCTGTCAAGAGCTCTCTCAGCCCCACCTACCTCACAGGGTATCTGTTGTGGGGAGGGAAAGGAGTTTGTAAGCCGCTCTGAGACTCCCTTGGGTAGTGAAGGGCGGGGTATAAATCCAATCTCTTCTTCTTCTTCCGTGCTCCTTGGCATTTAGTCATGTTAGCCACACGACCATGGAGAAGTCTTCGGACAGCGCTTGCTCTTCAGCTTGGAAATAGAGATGAGCACCACCCACTAGAGTCAGATTCGACTGGCTTTCAAGCAAGGGAAACCTTTACCTTTACCTTTAATACCTGTTAAGCTAATTGACCACACACTGGGCTGGGCATCATTGGCATGTGCTTTTTCTGGACACAGCTAACTAATCTCCAGGGCTAGCACCTTCTCCATGTATCCACGCCACATGGTCTGGTGCATCTCCACTGTAGCTAAGCAGTATTCTCAGGTACCAGCAGCACTCTGAGACCCGGATTGCCATTCACCAACAGCTGCTAAGGGCAAAAGTACACATTATGACTGTTTCTGCATGGGTTATTGGTTCCAGGTTTTATGCTGTTAGTTAGCAGTTTTTTTCCTGTTTCTCTACAGCATTGTGGCACAGTTGTACAATTCCTGGGCTTTCCCTGGCTTTCCTGCACTTTCCCAAACCTGTTTTGGAGAGCAAAGCCTGTATGGTTGCCGCAGGAGTAGGAAAGTTTTGATTTTCCTGGTCCCACCAATACAGCAGGCATTTTCCCTGCCTGTGTCCCCACAGCTGCCATTTCTTCCTATCCCCACCATTTTTAAACTGGTGATTGACTAATATGACCATCTGTGTACCAAATTCTTTCAGTTCCCAGCTTTCATGAGGGAAAAGGCTTATCTCCACACTAAAAATTACTGGAGACTTACTTTTTAAAGAAAGAAGTTGGGAATTCAGAGAACCTGACACATCGATCGTTATGTTGTAATAATATAACAATATTCAGTTGCCAATTTTAAACAATGGGGAAAGTCCTTGTAGCAAGGAAGAGTGAGCACTGCCAGGGGACTAGGGCAGACAAACTGCAGGGGAAACTGCCACATGGAAGCACCACTGCTGCTGTGCCAATATTTTTTTATTCCCAGAATTATTAGCTAGGTAAAGAAAGGCCATCAAATAAAAGTGGCATCTACTTGAAGCACACTGTGCTTCTCACATCTGATGGGGTCCAGCGGACACTTGCTGACTCAATTAAGAGCCTGGGGATCATACTGGACCAAGGAAGTTAATGGAAAAGCAAGTTAATGTAGCTACAGTGATGCCTTCTTCCATAGTCATTTAGCTTGGAATATGGCTCCAAGCCAATCTGGCCATATGGATCCTTGCTGTGGTAACTTTGCAGCTGGACTGTTGTAATGCACTACCCTTAAAGGGAAACTGAATTTGGTACTGAATGCTGCAGCTCAGTAGCTATTGGGAGGCCCTGGACATACGGGCCAGATAACGCAGGGGGGTGGCGTGGCTGTTCGCCCCGGAGCAAAATAAAGCGCCGAGGCAGTGATCACACAGCAATGCTGCAGCGTGGCAAAGAAACGGAGCGGTGGAATCACACAAGCGTTTTGCATTTGTGCACATGCGCAGTTCCGCAGAGCAGCACTGCTTTCAGTTTCGTGTTTGTGCACATGCGCTTACGAAAAACATCCGGTTTGCGACAGGATGTGGATGGGCAATTTCTTGCTTTCGAACTGCTAGGTCGGCAGGAGCTGGAACTAGAGACAGGAGCTCACCCTGTCTTGCGGCACCCGGGTCTTGAACCACTGAACTACTGACCTTCCACAGCCTGCAGTTCAGCGTCTTAGCCACTTGAGCCACCGCAGCTCCTTGCAGTGTGATAGTGCCCTGAAAATCCACCTGACATTCGTGCCTTTCGCACAGCAAATTCTCCGTGTGACCGGGGCCGGAGCTAGGCAAATCATGCATATCACACCCATTCTGCAATCACTTAATTGATTACTGATCAATTAGTGGGTTCCAATCAAGGTACTGGTCATCCATCACCTATAAAGCCCTTCATGACCTTGGACCCACATACCTGCTGACTGGCTCTTCCACTGTGCTGTGCCATGTGAGCATCATCTGAGCAAAGCCTTCTGAGGCTGTCACTCTACAAATGGGTAAGATTGGCAACAACCTATACACACGCATTATCCATTGCGGTTCCCACCTTTTGGAATAGCCTGCCTTATAGTAGAACAGCTCAGGAGACCACTTTTATATGGGAACAGGACTGTTGTCTGTTGCCATGTTTATTGTATGTATGAGCTTCCTTTCACTGCTTTGCCTTCTGTCTTGTAATCAATGCTCCCTCTAAGCTGTGGAGTCTTGTGAGCAAAAATTCTTCTTTGTGAGCTACTGGCATTAAAATTGTGAGCAAACAATTCAGGTACTGCATAAATTAGTTTGCTCTGGAGCCATCCTTCCTGAACGAAGACAAAAATGTGTGAGCCAGAGGCTAAAAAACTGTGAGCTAGCTCACACTAACTCAGAGGGAACACTGATTGTAATCTACTTTCTGCATCATGGTATGTCATGCCTTACACAATATTTGTTTGTTTGCTTGCTTGCATTGTTTTCTAAATCTGTAAATATAGTCCTATTGCATTGTTTATTGGATATCTTATGTTGTATGAATTTCCATATTTTGTAATGGCCCTTGAGTCTCAGCAAGAATGTTGAGCTATAAATAAAGTAAATAAAGACCAGTGTCCTGGGCACCATGGAGAAAAGGTGGATAAAAAGGTGGCTGGTGGGTAGCTAGGTGGGGGGAGCATCTCATGAACCCCTGGGCTGTTCACTTTAGGTAGCATTCTCCATGCATGTGTGTGTGTTCATGGAGCAGCATTTGAACAGGCCCTCAAAAGTATTTCCATTTCCTTTATCAAAAAACAGTAAGGCTTCTCAGTTTGGGTTGAACAAAATATTAGAAGTTTTTCTACTATGCCTACTATAACAAGGTTCAGATGACAGGTTTCAGGTGTACTGTCTGTTGTGGAAGGACAGGCACAAAAAAGAAGCTCGTTGGCATAGAGAATGACTCCCACATTAGCTTATCTCCCTCTGAGGAGAAAGCTTTTCTTAGAAGAGAGACTAGAGAAATAAAAGATCCATGTCCCATTGTTCACTGCTTTTCCTTATCAATATGGAACCGTTAGTATGAATAAAATTTTGGGAGGAGAGGTCACCAATTTATCACATGTACATTCCTTCCTTCCTCCTAAGAACCTATGGAGGAATATGTTGCTCTTTGTACTTTGTGATTAGTTAGATGGAGAGAGCGTAAATGATCCAAGGTTCCCCAGTGAACTTCATGGCTCAACAAGGATCACAACCTGGGTTTCCCCAGTCCTAGCCAGATACAATCTTTATTGTTACGTCACACTACCTGTTTGCTTGTTTGCTTACTAGTGGTGGTTTTGTTTTTGAAGTTATGGTGCTAATGGTGGTAACATTGTTGATCTGTTGTATGACATGGGAAATATTTACAGTGACTTAGCTCCTGATATTCTACCTATATTTTCCATTAATTTCATACTCTATGGTCTCTTTCCAGCAATTCCAGATACTTACCTTTACATAATATCTTTATTGTCATCAACAATTTATACTATTTTACTATTTCTATGGTGTTCCTAATAATACAAAGTATTTTTCAGTGTTGATGTCCTATAACTTCGTGCTTTTAGATATTCCCTTCTCTTATTTTAACTGTATTCACTCACTTATCGTAGATCGCTTGTGGATCATTGGTCTTGAATTCTTTGGGCTTAGTAGAATATTTTTTTCTGCAAATGACTTTTCTCTTAAGGTAGAATACCCAGAGATTTCACATCATGACCTTCTTGAACATTGGTTTGATGACCATTTCAATTCATTCAATATCTTGAACTATATCTCGATGTAATTCTTTTAAGTGTGTTCCCTTCCACATGTAAAATTAACAATTGCTTTCCATAGTCCAATTTTAATATAAATATATGTTGTTTATAATGATTCCCTTTAGTAGGTTGAGATACATTCTGCAATGTATTTAATAATTTTTTAAATAAGCAACACATAAGATTGTCGCCATATCTTCTGGGTCAGTGTTTTAAGGTGCAATGTGCCATTCCTATATATTTTTATATCTAATGATGTAATGCTGAAACTTCATTCATACTTAGAAGAAAATTTTTCTCAATAAATTATACATCACCTTTCAAATATTTTGCATTTTCCTGCTTGAAATATTAAATTTGCATTTTTAAAAAATTACAAATAATTGTACCGCAAGAGAATGCATAAACCAAGATCTGTGTTATATCGTTATCTCCTAGATCATTCACAACATGTTTAACTCTGAAGTTTGATTCACTGCAATTTTTTTTTTTTTGCAAAAAGATGGTAGTTGTATTTACATTAATTTATTTGGCTTGCTGGGGGAAAAAATGATATGCCCCAGCTCCTTTACTTAATGGGATTCTTTCCTCGTTGCAGTGCAAACGGCTGGAGCAGGAGCTTCATCATATGAAAGAGCAGAACCAGACTTCTGCAAACAACATGAGACATCTGACTGCTGAAAACAATCAAGAACGTGCTCTGAAGGTAAATCTCCATTCCTTCTTGCAGGCAAATTAAGGTTGTAAGCCCTGGGTGCCAGCTTTCTGTGCCGCATATATCAGTTGTGTACATTTCGGCAGAAGTGAGCTGCGCTGTTTGCCAACAACCCCTTCTTTAAACACAGACACAGCACCCTTCTGTTATGGTATTATTTTGTGGTGTGTGTGTGTGTGTGTCTGTAAGCACAACAAGATAAAAACAACATTTTCTCTAAATTGGCTAGGTGTGTTTTGGTAACTAACATTACATTCATATGGATTCAGTTCTGGCAATATTTTACAATATTTGGTGAACAATTGCTGTTTGTCCATTGGTAACAGTACAAAATGAATTTTTTGAATAGTGTCTGTTTGATATGCTTCAAGTCATGTGTGCTATATTAATAAGATTGTTGACCTATCCTAGTAGTGACCACATAGCTGATACTGCTATTTGCAAAAGGGGAGCTTATTATTCCTCTTCC
Source organism: Gekko japonicus (assembly GCF_001447785.1). NCBI lineage: Eukaryota > Metazoa > Chordata > Lepidosauria > Squamata > Gekkonidae > Gekko > Gekko japonicus. The sequence goes on along the minus strand of NW_015165271.1, from coordinate 164,650 downwards.
CAGTTCCAGGTGAAAAATGTATTGTCAAAAAGGATAAAAGGGAGGAAGCAGACAAAAGAGAGTGAGAGTATTTGAAGAGGTTTGTACTTGGATTTTTAGAAAATATGTATCATGGCCCCACCGGATTCCTTTGATATTTCTCCTTAGAAATCCAAAAAATAGCAGAGAAATAGATGTTACAAAATACCCAAGTATGTCCACTTAACCCCAATATGTGTAATGGAGAGCAGAGAGAAATCTTACCAGGAGTCAGAATTGTTCTGTGACTTGAAACTATTACTTGTTCTGTTTTTTCCTTTTTAAGCTTAAACTAAATTGTTTCACATTTCTAAGGACGAAATTTCTGCTATCTTTAACTTCTAAAATATGTAAGTTATTGCTAAATGAGCTTGAGATAACTGTCTAAGCTGGGCTTGTTCTTTCCATATCCCCACCCTGGGCTTGCTCCATGCAACTTTCACAAGGCACAAAGATAAAGCTGATCCTTGGTTGGTTGTCATGGGATGCACAGAAAGCACTTGGAGAGGAAATTAGAGTCAGCTGTCAAATAAAATGCAGTTACCCCCAAGCTGCTCCACATGCTTGTTTTACCTATTCTTTGGTTGTCAAAATCAGACCAGCTTTTATCCCTCTGACCACACAAAGAGAGACTTTTAAACTGGTATTCAGTCCTAAGTATTCGTGCCAGTGGATCCATCTATAACATTGGACTAACATCTCTCAGTGTTGCCAAGTCAGACATTTTAAAGTTACAACCAATTATATTTGTTTACGTTCTGTCCCCCTAGTCTCATGGCTGGACTAAAAATATGCATATACTTTGCATGTGTACACATTTGAATCACTAGTCATTTAAAGTTCCATGCACACAAGCCCAAATACACACATTTACATTTTCCCCTAAATAAAACATCTAGTTTATAATAAATAGATTTGGATCCCTGGGTACATTTTCACTAACTGAAACAGACTGAATTGCACTGATTTCTCCCTCCTGCTGCAGACCTCTGACTCTCCCCTCATGATGTTCCTAGAGACCCTGGTCCCCCAAAACAGCATTGGGGGGGGACATTTTGGGCTCCAGAAGGAGGGGGAGTATAAAGACCCACTTTGTTGCTGGAAATTCCTTCCATCACTGAGGATTTAACAAAGGATTGAAACCATGGGGTATTCCACATTCCAGTTGGGTACCTCACTCAAGATGCAGATCCTGTATTGCATTCCACACAATTATCAGGGGTACCTGATCCTCCGAAAGAGCTTTTAGGTGGTGCAGGGGGATGAAGCAGACAGGAAATAAGCCTTCTGTGAGTGGGACAGAACTCAAAGATATAACCATAATATTTGTCTGTGAAATTTTAAAAGTATTTTTCAGTGATACTGAAATATCCCAGTATAGATGACAAATATCCTGCTCTTTCAGTATTGAATGAGCTTTACAACTCATTTTATATGTTACCTTGGGCTTCCCTTCCCCCACCACATTTTTCCCAGCAATTGCAAGAATATGTCCTTTTGCCAGAGCAGTGGTGTAAACTGATTAGGATTTCAAAAATTGTCCTTTGGTGACATCTTACAGTTCTTCACTTTCAGCTTTACATCAGTGTGTTGAATATAACTAATTTTACAGCAGACTTAGAGATCTTGGTCACATCACTGTTTATAATAGCTGAAATATAATATCATAGACTTTTCCATCCATCCATTTAGTTCCTGAAGCACATATTAAACAGGTCACAGTAATAGACTATGTGTGAACTGAGAAAACTACAGAAACTAGCCATGTGTATATAATCACCTGGCTTCTATGAATTGCAAAAGGTGAGAGTACTGGAATGAGACATGATTCTTATGCAGAAACTGCTGGCCAAATAGAATTACCAAGCAATTCTGCCATTTTTTCCTTCCAAAGAAGAAAAACATACAAATTTTAGAAAACAGCATGCTGCTTTCCACAATGAACTATTTACATATGTGGTTATCTTTACACAAATAGTACTTTTGACTCATTTGTATAAGTAATTTTAATTGTGTTCCTGAGTGTCTGTTTCAGTGGAAATAAAAGCACATATCCGCAATAGTTTTATTTGGCTTGTTACTAAAGACAAATAGATTGAGAGCAGAACAACCTTATTATTTGTGGTTAAGAGAAGCGGACAATTGGTCAAGGAAAATCGATTTCCGGAAACAAAATAGATTATATGAATGGAGTTAATCTCAGCAAACATTAAGGCCTGAAGGGAGGTAGTGTAGTATAAAGGTTTTATAATATCTGCTTAGTTCAGTTAGACAAGAAATTATACCTGTCTGGGAGTTCAGCATCACATTTTTAGATACCAGGGATTCTCCAGCAGTCTAGGGAACTTTCACATCAAGCTTTTCAGCATCCATATGAAAACCAGAATAGGAGTAGATATGAGAAGGCTGTAAAATTGCACACTGCTTAGCAGTTTTTCAGATTTACTCTCAACCATGCCTTGTGTAATTTCTATGCCGGTAATGAAATCTGTATGCAACCAGTTTTTTTACATAAAAGAGAAATGTCCCTCTAACAGAAAGTTAAGTTAGTGCCCAACTTTAGAATTGCTAAAAAAATCTTATGAAACCCTATTCCTTGTGCATGCCTCCTGGTAAAAATAAAATAAATAAATGGGTAGGCTGTAGGTTATCAAGGGTGGGATCTTAAACATGCTTAGGTTCCACTTAGCAAGACACTGTAAACACGTGCTGTAATTTGAAGAGGACTTTGAAAAAAATGTTGGCTATATCCAAAGTGTGGGAGCAGAGCGTGGACCTGCTTGTGGAAGGCAGGAAAGAGTCCTTGATTTCTGTGAATATCATCCTCCAGATGTAGGTCCCCACACTGGAGTGCCTTTTGAGGCGTATGTGTGCTGCAGCAAAAAGGAACATGAAACATCCGCAAGCAGAATTCCACTTGGACTTCTTGGGGTTCAATCCCCTTGTAGTTTTATAGGATTAGTACGATTTACCCCATGGTGACAGAATTGAATGTGTTTGTATATTCCCTCCCCACATAAAGACTAGTGCCCCTTGTCCATGGGCAGATCTACACGATGTAATCCAAAACTTAGGCATTGGCTTTGTCTCTGAAAACCTACTTTACTTAGCAGCCATAAGGTGAGAACCTGTGTCCTATTAGAGATTAATTAAAAAGCAGGCAGCAGACTGTAAGAATAAACTGAGTATTTTCAAAGAGCAGAAGTAACCATGGGACTTACTCCACCCGCTCTCAAAGTTGTTCATTAGAAACAGGTATTTTAAATAACTCTCAGGGGCAAATAGTAAAGTAGCCAAGTTTTCAGTTAACAGCAAATAGCTCAGAAGGGTAAAATCCAAAGCAGACAACAAGGAACCTGCCCCCCCCACACACACACACACAAACTGTTCAAACCAGGTGCACAGTTGATGGAATGGCAGAGGAGGTTTGAGCTAAATGCTAAGTACTGCAACAGAAAATTTCTAATCACACATACTTTGCTTGTGACTACCTAGGAAAATGATTGTGAGGTCATAGTGAAAATATTATATCACTGAAAATATTTCCACATGCAAAGACCATGTTCAGTATGAGTAGGTATTAAGAAAGAATGAGTATTGAAACAACTGTTATTTTGATTTCCCTTCCTATTCTGAGTGCATAATGTTCCAGTTTCATATAACCCTTCACCTCAAAAGCCATAGGAAGCTCTAAATAGCAAAGGTCTTTCTGTGACCCATCCATGATCCCCTTATCTGAAATGCTGCTCCAAGTTAATAGAATCCACTTTCTGTTGATTGTAGACACTGAGGAGACATAGGTGGAGCAAGTCCTATATAAATATTTCTGACATTTGTGCTCCCCCCCCCAAAAAATGGTACCAGGGCTCCTTTACCTGAAAGAGCCCAGTTCTTTTGTGCAGCTTGAAATCTGTAGCTGACGTGAATGAGTGAATTTTTCTAGAGACATGGAGACAAAAGCAGGTAAGGCCTTAATGTGTTCTCAAGGCTACAAACTAACCTTGGCTTGGCAGATACGACGTGTTTACACTCATCAACTCATCTTTCATTCTTAATCTGAAGATCTTGATGGTGCTGCTATGACCAATGGTGTGACTTGTGCTAAGAATGCCAAAATTTGCAGCTGTTTCCCAAAAGCTACTTACTTGTAGAATTAGTTTTAAAAGCATCCTGGTTGTTCTCTGTGCTTAATTGCCACCCTCCTTATTTGAAGAACACTGGATATAATTTATGGAAAATATCAAATTCTTCCACCACAACATCTAAATCTCACAAGATCTAAATTTTAATGCAAAAATAAAATATGTTCAGCATTCCAGTTTTATCCAGTTTGCCCAGTTCTACAATTTAAGTTTGGAATTTTGCTTTCAGGGGAAATGTGCTGTATACATACACACACGTGAATTGGGAAAAGAAGCTCGTAGGTATGCAAAATAAAGAAATGTTATCCATGACATTTTTCCCCTCTCCCACTGTCCAAAAAATAATTTCTATTTCCTGTTTTTAGCAGAAATTAACAAAAACATATAGATTTTTCTCTCAAGTCATAGGTATTGTAGGTACAGACAAATGCCTCAACATTGTATACTACAAGTATGATTTCCTCCCCCCCCCTTTCTCAACAGGGCCAGCGCAGCTCTCAGGCTGTGTGGCTGCTGCTGGTGGACCCAGCAAGGCTTCCAGGTCACAGTGTGGCTTTAGGACTGTGCAGATGCCACTGCTACCAGGCCCGGCACAGAGCCCCAGACTGCAAAGCCACTGTCAGGACCAGTGAGAAGCCCCAGTCTGTGTGGCCACCACAAGTGGGCCCTGGACTGCACTGCTCCTACCACAAGTGGGCCCAGTACAGAGCCCCAGGCTGCACTGCTGTCACCATCATCAGGCCCAGCATGGAGCCTCAGGTTTCCCTGCTACCACTGCTGGACCGAGTGCAGCTCCTGGGCTCCCCTGATTCTATTTTACTTTCGAGGGAATTAACCCCCCCACGTATATTTTTAAGATTTCAGATTTTTCTGTAAACTTGGGGGGTCACCCACATTTGCAGAAAAATCTGTTTGGGGTAAATGTGGCCCCAATCCACAGATTTAGGTATCCGCAGATGAGGACCATACTTGAGAAATAGATATATAGATTATTAACATAATTCAGAGTTGTATCCATTATACTGTCTACTATTATAATATTATACTTTAATAATCCATCATATCAGATACTATTATCCTAGCTAGCATATTCACATTGTTTGTTCCATGCAAGTTAAGACCATATGACATAATGAATCAGTATCACCCATGTCTTTACTCTTCTGGAGGGCAGTCACCATACAAGGGTATAATAATCTTTGATCATGTCCCTAAATGACCTTCTTGATGGTATTCTCTTTCAAATCCACAGGTTGGTTAGCATCAGTCAAGCTGCAATTATATTACAAAGTCACTCTTTAAGTGACAACGAAGTTCTGTAATCTTATATTATTCTTTTTTTTCTTCTTCTCTAAGTAGAGCAACCTATATTTGTGTATTATAATGTTGGATTCTGTATTCCTTTTGAAAAAGAATAAAAATTGTTTTTTGGGGGGGAAATTCAATACTATGTTCAGTACCTTTTGCTAACATTATGGCCACCATCGTCTAATACTTAACTGCTCTAATGCATTTCCACCATATGTGGAGAAAGTCAGCATGAGATTCACCACAGTACAAACAGTGATTACTAACACCATTATACATTCTGGCCAAGCACACAAGCTTAAAATGCCATTGATGTATCATCATGCGTTCTCCCTTAAATTTAAGTGAATGGAGCAGGAGAGGCCAGTAAACAAGACAAATTTCCAAACATAGTTATGTACCTCTTAGCCAAGTGCCATTTTCTACACGGCCCTTAGCAGAGCTCTGGGTAAGTACACATAACATGTTATACATGATAGAGAGAGAGGATTTCATTTTAGAAATAATAATTGTCTCAAAGGGGGTCAGTTTCCTGGCATTCTAAGAAGAGTTACACCCTTCAAAGCCGATTGACTGCTAATCTGACAACTATATCAATCCCCAACCCACCCTACAGAGTAGATGCTGCTATCTGAGAAGACAAGATAGTGGAAGCACTTGCTCTGTTTATTTGTGAAGTTTCTTGACATGAACTGGGCTTGTGTCTGGATTTTAATCTGGTTATGTGTATCCATGATTCATATCCACAAAGATGAGAATGTATACTTGGACATAAAACATTGTCTCTGTCCCAGAATCTGAAGTTTTCTCTTTCCAGGGGATCTGTTTTCATGGATACTAGATGTCTCTTGTGTTTCGTCTTAATAATCAAGCCAATCAATACACAGTCAAAAAAAGTGGTTATATGCCCAGAAGCAGTTCCAAATACTTAAACATGAATCAACAATGCAGACCCAGTATTTCCCCAATGCTTTAGAAAGTCATTGTTTTAGCAAGCTACCAAGTAGTGTGCAGAAGTGTTGATTTGGTTTATATTTGTTGAACGTAAGGGGTCTAGGAACAAATACTAAACATACTGCTCACAAGCAAGTCAAACTGAATGCATTCCCAGTCTCTGAAAGATATTAAAGCAGTGCAAACACTTGGAGATCTCAGCAGAGACTATATTAGGATGTGTCATCCTTGCAGAACCTGATTGCTCAGTCCTGGCGTGTACCTCAATTTGAGTATTTCATTATACTCATACAAAAATGAATTATTCAGTAGGAAGCAATAACCTTAGAGAAGTTCTTCTCCTCTTTTATAGTGATAAATACAGTGTCCTGGCATTTCCAGTTAGAAGTTCAATCTCCAGTGACTATTCACTTAACAAAGTTGTGTTTTCAAAGTTTTACTTTTCATTAAAGAAAAATGTAGCTAATAGATGAAGCATACAGGAGGTTAGCATTGCAGTTAAACGAGATATCATTGATCTGTTTGAAAGCAGGCTTCACTGAACACGACTTGCTCAAGCCAGTCATAAATACAGTTTCATGTTATTGAACCAAATTTGAAACAAAGAGCTCAATTCGTAGACCACTTAACCTGAAGTATTTGGTCTGCTGACAGTGCAATCCTATACATGTTTACTTATAAGTGAATCTCATTTTATTCAGTAGGCTTACTCTAGGTAAGTGAGTTGGGGATTTCAGCCTTAGTAGATTTAGTGTAAAACAGGAGAGTTGAATCCCAGACATGTGGATTGGACTGCAGATTAAATTATATAAAATGGTATGTAGACAGATATGCACATAAAGTCAGGATCAGTTCACACAAGCAGTTGGCATGTTATGAAAGTGAAGTGATTGCATCTGTGCAAAGGCTTAGAGGACTGTGAACCTATTTTTGAGAACTGTGGATGTTTGTGTATAAATAGTAACATGCATGCTCTTGTGGAAATGTCCATTTTAACTTCCTCTTCCTCCTCCTCCTCTCTCTCTCTCTCTCTTTAACACACATACACCACTACCTTTATTGTGTAGGAATGTGTATTGCATTTTTTAAATTACTTGTACAACACAAGCAATTTTGTAGATAATTGCATAGATGGTAGAGTGGAATTGAAAGCAACATAACACTGTACAATGTGCAGGAGCCCAAACCATGCTAAATAACACAGAGAAAATACAGAGAGTCTTATCAAAGAACTGAGAGGGAGGCAGTGACTGAACTACCAGATAAATTCTGCAAACCATGCCACTTTCAACACTACAGTGACCAGGTGCAAAGGGACCCTGAACTCTGTGTAGGCAAAGGTATTGTGGCAGATGTTTGTTTTTCTTGTATCATGACAAGTTGCAATTGCTAAAATTCCTTATTTTATGCAACAGGATACAGGTATAGGATCCCTATTCTCCTTGGTTATGGTCACCCTCTGATGGACTAAAATCCCTAACATCAGGATCATGGCCTTAGTTGTAAACTGCCCAGATAATTAAACTGTGAAATCTCATGTCTATAAGCATCAAGTATTTCTGATGGTTCCTAGAAACATGATTGGGGTAAATTCAAACAGAATATTGGCATGATTGTGTTTGTGTGTGTTGCCTGGTTTTTGTTCTTTTGTTAGAGTATTAAAACAGATATTAAATTTTATCATTAATGCAGTGCATGGTCTCTCTTTAAATCCCCTTAATTACAGATTGACTCCAAGGATTAGGCAGCATGGATTTTAATTTTAACTGAAACAAAAAAGAAAGAAAGAAAAGCTCCTTAAAAATTATTCCTGCAGATCAATTGTCAAGTCACAAAACAATTTAAACATCTTTGACATGTGAGCCTGTCAAATTCAAAACATTAAAATAAAGTTAAGTGAACCTTTAAACCTAAATTGTGTCATGTCGTCTTCCAAATGTTTTATTAGCTATGACCTCGCAGAGGAATGTCTACCTCTCTCAAAGTTTTGTTTTTTCAGTTTTTCTTCAGAAAAATACATTCGTGCTCTTGCTGGGTTTTGTTTATATTCAAAAGAAAATGACATCAGCTGTCTTTCTTTTTTCTTAAAAAAAACTTGCCCATCAGAGTTGACATTGTAGTAGTACCAAAAGCAGCTTGTCACACCATTCTAGCTTCCTATCTACAGAATTTTAAAACAAGGCAAACTTCATTCCAGCCTGTGTTTCAGCAGATGTGATTCTAGAAAAAACAGTTACCACAAACTGGAGCCTCATTCTGCAGTTAATTCAGTAACAAGTAGAAATGAGGTTTTGTTGTTTCAAATATATGTGTGTTTATAGATATTCTAAGGACATAAAATGCAGACTTGTAAAATAAACATGACTTTTAAGATTATACATTCATTTTGAAATAATATCTTGTGCACTGATCCTTGCTGTTATTTATTTTAAACACATATTCATTTCTATCTCTGATTTAAAAAATCTCTTGAGCTGATTTCCAACAAATGTTCAGTAGAAGAAAACCTTAATTAATAAAGCCAATCAAATACAAAATGCACAAACAGCAGTTTAAACAGGTAAAAGAGCACTTTAAAACAACCAGCATTGAATAACAAGTAAAATAGCCATAGAAATAATCAAAATATTGAAATGTTAATAGCAGCAGCAATTACAAGCAATAAGAATTAAAACACTACTTGTTAAAGGGCCTGTAAAAATAAAACATCGGAGCTGTGGTAGCTCAAGTGGTTAAGATGCTGAACTGCAGGCTGTGGAAGGTCAGTCGTTCCGCAGTTCGAGACCCGGGTGCCGCATGATGGAGTGAGCTCCCATCTCTAGTTCCAGCTCCTGCCAACCTAGCAGTTCGAAAGCAAGAAATTGCAAGTAGATAAATAGGTACCACTTCGGTGGGAAGGTAACAGTGTTCCGTGCACCTTGGTATTTAGTCATGCCGGCCACATGACCACGGAAACGTCTTCGGACAGTGCTGGCTCTTCGGCTTTGAAACGGAGATGAGCACCGCAACCCTAGAGTCAGATTCGACTGGCTTTCGAGCAAGGGAACCTTTACCTTAAAAATAAAACAGTTGCAACCTAGTACGAGAACTATATCAGATGGATAGGAGAAGAGAGTTCCACAGGCCAAAGGCGCTGCCCATTGTGCTCCTGTCTTGACAGATGCAAAGCAAGGCCTGAGGTGATGGACACAACCTGGTTCATTCCTTTGTCTCGATAGGCATGTATAGTGCAAAACTTACATCAGAAAACAACACCGCTGTACCTATGCATACATACACAAGTTGCAACCAATTTATGGTGACTCCAGCAAGGGGCTCTCATGGCAAGTGAGCAGCAGAGGTGGTTTGCCATTGCCTTCTTCTGCAGAGTCTTCCAAGTACCGACCCTGCTTAACTTCCAAGATCTGATGAGATCAGACTCTACTATGCCGCTTTCCTTCCTGAAGTAGTACATACTCGGCACATAAGCTATCATTTATTGTTTTAATTTTTTTAATTGAACATATGAGGAGGTGGGCCAGGGCAAGCAGTACGAAGGGAAGGCCATTCAACAATCCATGGCTAGCACAGTGTTGCACATCTACCTACTCAGAGGTGAAGCCACCAGAGGGCATACCAAGTTCATCCTGCATCCCTGCAAAGGCCTCAGACTGGGAGGGGAGCACGTCCAACCTTCACCCTGGTGTACATCTTCCCGTTGGGACTCTCCCTTCATTCTCCTGTCCTTCTGTCTTAGCTAGTTCTGTGGAGAGAGGAGTAGCCCTGGCCATGCCCTCCTTGGCTCTGGGCTGGAGGAGTTTAAATCACTTCTCGCATTCTCTACACATTTTTCCCTTTTCCTCTGGTTTGTGGTGAACCAGCCAGTCCTGGGTGTTGCCTTCCATCACTGTGAAAGGCTTGGGGATGGTTTCCACCATTTTGAGGCCAACTTTACTCTGGCCTCTTCCCTGCTCTGATCCCATCATGCCGCCATTGGGCTGGTGAGGTGTGGCTTTGATTTCTGGCCTGACAGGGCTTGACGCCACGGTGTTGCCAGCTTGGTACCTGTTTCTGCTGCCCTGCAGAAGCCCAACCCTGCAGCCATACCAATGACTGCCCTTGTCTCTAGAGCTGTAGGTAAATCCCATATTCCCCTTCTCATCCCTACTGAGGGGCTGTGTCCCTGCTCTCCTGCCCCCTTTTGTGGTGGTTGTGGGACTAGCATTGACTGCAGACAGAACATTGTAGTTAAAGAAATTGATTGGACACACAAAGAGAAGCAATGGGTTGGATCCTGTGAACTCTGCTCCTGAAGGCAATCGATATTACTTTCTCTTTCTCCAAGGATCCCATTACCATCAAAACTTTGATGCTGCAGGGGGGATGACCTTTACTGAATAGTAACTTGTTTCAAGATTGCTGAAAGTAGTTTGGATTGATTATGACATGTTCCTGTTTGGGATAGACCAGGCTGGTGAGTTCTGTCATCGTCTAGTTTTTTTTTTTAGTTTTTTTAAAAAATAATTTAAAAATATGAAAAATTTACATTAAAAATAACTTCAACAATCCCCCGGGTTCCCCTCACCCCCCCATAATTAAAAAAGGTTCATATAAGCTACTTTATAAAACAACAAGGATCTAACTGAATAAATTACTATAACTACACTCCACAGAACGGACTGTAGACCTAACATGAGGCTAATCAGAGATTTATCAGGTCCAAATTATCGGCCATAGCAGGAATCACAGCTTGCGACTTCAGGTAGTCTAGGATTGGTGCCCAAGTATGAAACAGTC
>NW_015165271.1:152366-152842 GCF_001447785.1 Gekko japonicus | reverse complement strand
TAACAATGTCCTTGTTCCTGCTTGAACCATCGCTTTGAAATAAACCTTGCTTTGTATCAAACGTGGAGTTATTTCGAATGCCTGGGGATCCAACATTTTGTTAGGAATCCACTTTTCTCTATCATCCCAATTCTGACGGCTGTCATGAGTGGGAAGGAGGAGAAACCAGCAACCATGGAGGCAACTCCGGTTACGTCTGCTCCTTTGGTCACGACTGCCACCGAACCGCCGGTGACTACAGTGGGACTAACAGGGGCCGTCGGGGGAGCGATCCCACGAGGGGGACACCTTCCATGGCCGCCGCCTACCCCGTTGAAATGGGGACCCGGAGATGCGGAGCAGTGGGACGACTGGTCTCTGTATGACTCGAAAGGGACTAAAGAGGTCTTTTCTCACAGAGGCAGTGCTCTCCGAGAAAGCCTGTTTGACAGGGGGATGTACCCGGGAATGGTCACCGGGCGTACGGAGAGAGCATC
>NW_015165271.1:148018-148191 GCF_001447785.1 Gekko japonicus | reverse complement strand
TGCTGCCAAGCTGGCATACAAACATCAGGCTGATCGAGGAAGGGTGGAGGGATGGGACCTCAAGCCTGGTGATTTTGTCTATATATCTACCAAGAATATCAAACTTTTGCGCCCTTGTAGGAAACTTAGCTGGAAATTCATTGGTCCTTTCAGGGTGCGTCGAATTATAAATG
>NW_015165271.1:131835-147900 GCF_001447785.1 Gekko japonicus | reverse complement strand
CCCTCCTCCTATCATGCTCGATGGGGAGGAGCATTTTGAAATCGCTGACATTTTGGATTCCAAACTTAAACGTGGTAAATTATGGTATCTCATCCGGTGGGTGGACTTCGGACCCCAGCACCAAGAATGGGTGGAAGAAGGGGATATTCGGGCCCCTTACATGCTCAGAGAGTTTCACAAAAGATTCCCGGGCAAACCGGGAGGTCTCCCGCCGAATCCGGGAGGGGGTGGATAATGTGTATTTTTGAGGGGGCAGTATGTCAGCTAGCTGCCATTGTATCTGGTGTTACCTGCTTAACACGTCTTGTGCTCTTCCCCCCCCCCCAGTTCCTGTAGCTTCATTATGCTTATTTGTATTTTGCGGAACTGGCCAAGGTCATGCAGCTGGTGGTGGGAGTCGGTGCTTCGCTCAGCTTGTTATGGGTATCTACCCTGTGAACTGAACCTGTGTTGATTGTACTGAACTGTTACATTCCCATGAAATGGGCGCGCATTTCCAAGTTCTATTCCCGCCAGCGGGAACTGGGCTCATTGGCCCTAACCTGGTTCAAATCCCTTTATTATGTTATACCTGTGTATTGGTAGTCATTCCTAACAATGTCCTTGTTCCTGCTTGAACCATCGCTTTGAAATAAACCTTGCTTTGAATCAAACGTGGAGTTATTTCGAATGCCTGGGGATCCAACACAGTCCTACCACATCCCTTCCAACATAGATTATTGTTCTGTCATCGTCTAGTTGGTCATTTGTGGTGAATATTGGAAAGACAAGACTGTAGCACACAGAAGGTGTGGAAGCAAAGCTGAACCAATCACAAATTATGGGGCCAGGAACTATGAGGTTAGGCAGTAGGCATCAGAGCAGACACAGTCCCAAAATGGAAGATACAATTGTATCGTCAAAGTGTCCAGGACTGAGGGACCATGACTCTACCATCCTAAACAGAGACATACATTTCAAGTCCATTGATTTATGTGGACTTAGAGGGTATAACTCTGCTCTTGATGGCATTGCAGACCAATGGAATACATACACAGATGCTAAGTATTTGGAAGGTCAATCTTTAGTTGTTGAACTTATGTTATGAAATGTAATACCTTGAACGTCAAGATATTCTGCAATTTTCTTGACCCCCTAAGGAGTTTCTATGCATATGAAAGAACAAGGGTCCAATACTAAATATAAACAGCTGGGGATTTTGGCTGCTTTTATACTTGGCCTCGAACATTCATTGAATTCTCATTCTCTGCCACCTGACATCATCATCCCTCTTTTGGGCATACAGCAGGGGTCACTGGGGGTGGGAGGAGGTATTTGTGAATTTTCTGCATTGTACAGGGGGTTGGACTAGATGACCTTGAAGGTCCCTTCTATCATCATTATCATCATCACAGTTCAGAAGACCAGGGATAACAGCAAATATCAACTTTGACAGACAAAGAATGAAACAGTTGACCACATGCTCTGTGCCTACAGTAAAATTATTCAAACTGGCTATAAAGAACATGACAATAGAGTTGCAGCTATGTTGCATTGGATTCTTTGCAAGAAGTATGGCTTACCATTAGCCAGAAATTCATGGGAGCATAAACCAGACAAGATCATGGAGAATGATGAAACAAAGATTCTTTGGGACTTCCAATTACAAACAGATAAACACCTGGAGTGTAACACCCCTGGTATCACTTGTAGAAGAAAAGGGAGAAATAGGGTTTGGATCATTGACGTGTAACACCCCTGGAGAAATAGGGTTTGAATCATTGACACTGCAGTCCCAGGAGACAGCACAATAGGGGGAAAAGGAGAAGATCACAAAATACCAACACATACAAATAAGAGTTAGAGTGCCTCTAGGAGAAGAAGGTCACCATCATGCTGACCACCTGGATCTATCATCATGCCAGTTGGAGCAGTGCCTAGAAGTCTCAAGAAGCGCTTGGACATTCTGAGCACTGAATAAATAACACCATCTCAGCTCGTGAAGACAGTGTTGCTTGGAACAGCAAGAATCCCGGGAAGATACATCTACAATTCCCTTGGCTAGATCTCGAATTGCAGAACACCATCAAATATCTGACAGAGACAATTCATCATCACCACCATCATCATCATCATCATCATCATCATCATCATCACTTTTTACCTTGTCCCTTTCGATAAACAGAGTATTTGCTTAAGGGCAACAGTTGATATGAACTGCTGCCATACTTTGAAGCAAGAGTTTTCTGCCCCATTCCTATGCTTGTAGGAAACATCCTTTGCTTTCATCTAAGTCACCTACCTGTGCACAAGTAATACAAATGTAAAACATTAATACAAGTAACATCAAATACTCAGATGACATGCTATCATTTGCTGATGTATTTATTCTTGCATTACTCTCACCATACTTTATGTACTCTTTAGTATTACAATATATGTTACAAGCATAGCTGGGTCAATTTGTGGGCTATAAATTAGGGCATATCCACATGGCATTATTGTGTCGGTTTTGGCCCTTACTAGTATTTTTCAGGTATATTTGAGTATCCAGGTCATATTCAGGGTTCTCAGGAATACCAAATATTAATTCACAAAGAATTTCAGAAATACTTGAGAACATCAAAAAAATACCTGGGGCTCAAATTTTAAGGCTTCCAGGCCTGTATTTCTTCAATTTTACTAGCTTTTTGGGCAACAGGAGGAAGCAGGAAGGAGGCAGCTCTCTCAGGCAATGGGATCAGATGTTAGGGGTAGTACTTCTGTGCATAAAATGCAGTGTCAAAAATTTTGTTCTTTCCAAAACAGCAATGACCATGAATCTCATTGGAACAAGAGATGTTAGGAAAGTGGATGAGTATCTAAATTTAAAACAAGCATGAGTTGATCCCATAAAAGCACCAAAAATGAAGCTCATGTATGCGGCATTAGGCTTGTGTTACGGGTATGGGAGGGAACAAGAGTGCCCGTGGTAAAGGGCTATTTGTTCTATTGGGCTATATGCTGCTGGGATTCTCTGGTTTGACATAGGTTTGGGTGGGCTTTTTCATATTGGCTTGTGACTGCTGGAATTCTCTGGTTTGACTTTGGTTATATTGGACTTGTTGGCTCTATTTGCATTTGGAGGCTTTTGGTCAGTGATTGGTCTTGTTTCTTTGGTTATTGGCTTCTTTGAGTTTTTCCCCATAGTAGGGGGGAGACTAGTAGGATGGCTGGGGTACCTTTGACCCACAGAATTGGACCTCTTGGTTCAATTTGCTTTAAGCTTGAGTGGCTTTGGTGGACAGACAGAACTTGGTGTCTTGCAATTTTAGTGTCATTTGTTTGAAAAACAGGCCCCCAGCCAATCCCCAAGTCCTCCTTAGAGAATAATGGAACCCAAATAATTTTGGATTTTCCCCCTCCCACCCAAAAAAACCTACCCTGAATCCAAATCCCAAAATGATAGCAAGGGACCTGAATAATCCTGATTATCGGGCACCTATATTCATTGTTGGTGGGAGTGTCCCAAGGTCCAGGCCTTCTGGAGAGAAGTTAATGCCCAAATATTTTTAATTACAGGTTGCGCCCTCCAACTGCAACCCTCCTTGTTTCTCCTGAATTATTGGAGCCATCCCGCCTCCAATGGACTTATGAAAGAGCTAATAGAATTATGTCTTGCGGCTGCTAGGAATGTTATAGCATTTCATTGGAAATCTAAGAAAACGCTGCTCCTGAGCGATTGGTATCTGAAATTGTGGGACTTTTTTTGGACAGGACAAAGTTTCCACTACTATCCTTCGATCTGAAAATCAACCTGTCCCTGACAATCTCCAAGAAAAATGGATGCCCCTCTTAGAAGCGTCAGCAGCACATAAAATCGACACTTCCCTCTTTGCTCTGCATAAACATCAAGATTTGCTTTCCTATTTTTAACTGCTCTTTTAAATTTTAATTTAAAAAAATAATAATCCTGATTATCAGTATTTAGGCCTTTCACAAAATCTAAATCTGAAAAATACTGATTTTTTTAAAACATTCACTTCCCTATCCCAAATTGCTTTGGTTTATCCCCTGGCTTCTGTATATTATCTTCAGCCATTCATTTTATCTTACATTTTTTGGGGTTTTTTTTTTTTACCAGTTCTTTCAGGATGACTTTTTATTACCATGATCTTTTCCCAAAACCAGTTCTGAATTGCATTTGTTCCCATGTGTAATATTTCCTCGGCTCTTATTTGTTCCCCACCACCACCACCACCCCATTTTCCCCTGATTATTTGTTCCCCACCACCACCACCACCCCATTTTCCCCTGATTGTATCATCATGACTGATGGGACAACCCCTCCCTGTACTCTCCCTCCTTGACAATTTGTTTTTTTAATTTTTACATGCTTTTAATCTTTTAAAAAAACTTGCCTTACAGAGAGATACTACTATAATGATATGTCAGTATGAGATCATTGCCCTCACAGGCATGTCTCCATATGCATTCCCCCTCCTAGAGATGTAAAATTTCTGGAAATTTTGAAGCTCAAAAAAAAACCAACCCGTTTTTTCCCCAGTTTTTTTCTGGGGGGAACGGAAATTTTTGGGAAAATTGAAAAAATGTTACATTAGCATTTCTTTTGTCTTTTCTAGATTGAAAGACATTCTGTTACTTTAGGAACATAAAATATGACTATGGACATTTTTACTTGGCATGAAATTATCACAACTAGCATATTAAAAATATAATGTATCCAAACAATTATTACAAACAGAATACCTACCCACATGCAAAAACAAAACTGAAACCTTTTTTATTTTCTTCTGACAATAGCACCTCCTAAAGGAAGAAATGCATCTTGTTCTTGCATTGGAGAGTTCAGTTTGTAACCTAGGACTTGCTTGTCCTCAGTGCACAGAAATTAGATCAATCTGATACCATATATATATATATATGATTTGGAAAATATTTGAACACCTTGTCTTAAAATTTTTTATTCATTATGTTAAAATAAAACGTTTCATAATAAATTTCTTTTCTTTTCTTTTTTCAATTTTTCCAATTTTTCGGGGGGGGGAGGCTTCAGGGAAAAAACGTTTGTTTTCTGATTTTTTCCGGGTTTTTTCCGGGCCTTCACATCTCTACCCCTCACCCACAACAGGCATAACGGACTCTCTTTTCCTTTCTTTTTTTGCACTGGTGTAGGCAAGGGCTGTTTTTAAGGAACATACCAGTATACTGATATTACTCCTGAGAAATGCCTGGGTTGCTCTTCATAAGACTCCTCCCCCCCAAAAAAAACAACAACAATCATTCTTCTTATTATGATTTTCTAAGGATTTGTTATTACTCTCAATTTTGGTGTTGTCAAATGGCAGTTTCCACACATGCACATTTTCTAGTGACAAAACTGATTAGAGAATTGCCTTCATTGCAATCCTTCAGCCAGTCTCTGGCAAATGGTACTGGCAAATGGGTACAAATCACTCTCATTTTGGGTGGTAACTCTGAACATACAAGAAGCAACTTTAGCATGACACTGAGAATCACCATTTTTTCTATGTGTCAGTCTCACAAATAGCTACCCAATGAAATGCTCAATGCAAAGAAACAGCCTACAGTTTAAAAGTTTTTAAAGACCTTCCTAACCAATGTCCTGGCCACTGAAGTCAAAACCAACATGGCAAGAAGACAGCTATCCAACCAGCAAACTACAAGGGGAAAGCATAGCTATCTTCTAGCAGTATATTGATACACTGATATAGGGCATGCACAAAAAGGATGTGTGGTGCAGAGATGCCATCAATGATGACAGCATCCTTGCTCAAGAAACTCCTTTTTTTGCAGCATGTCTGTAAGAAAATAAACTGATGTGCCAGCTGCAAGAATGCAGAGGGAGAGAAGACATGCGGAAGCTCTGTGCTCTCAAAGTGATTCTGATGCCAGTGGATAGACTGCAAAGAAAAGCCAGAACAAGCTGGCTGTGTGAAAGATCCCTGTATTCATTTTGTTCATGTTTCCCCCACTTCCCCTACAGAGACCCTGCTAGTATCCTGGTCTATACTGCAGCCAGAAAACAAGTCAGGATTGAGTCAGGATATCTGCATTCATACTCTACAGAAAACCATTGTTAAGATCAGCTGCGCAATAAACCTATATCATGGTTTTAGATCCTGGTTTGACATACTCTAGAAGTCTATCAGATATGCAGACGATACCACTCTAATGGCAGAAAGTGAAGAGGATCTTAAGAGCCTCTTGCTCAGGGTAAAAGAGGAGAGCACAAAAGTGGGCTTGAAGCTCAACATCAAAAAAACTAAGATCATGGCATCCGGCCCCATCACTCCTTGGCAAATAGAAGGGGAAGTCGTGGAAGTAGTGACAGACTTCACGTTCCTGGGATCCCAGATCACCGCAGACTGTGACAGCAGCCATGAAATTAAAAGACGCCTGCTCCTTGGGAGGAAAGTGATGGTGAACCTAAACAGCATGATAAGAAGTAGAGACATCACCCTGCCAACAAAAGTCCGCATGGTCAAAGCAATGGTATTCCCAGTAGTCATGTATGGCTGCAAGAGTTGTACTATAAGGAAGGCCGAGCGCCGAAGAATAGATTCTTTTGAACTATGGTGCTGGAGAAGACTCTTGAGAGTCCCTTGGACTGCAAGAAGATCAGATCAGTCAATCCTAAAAGAAATCAACCCTGACTGTTCCCTGGAAGGCCAGATAATGAAACTGAAGCTCAAATACTTTGGCCACCAAATGAGAAGGGAGCACTCACTGGAGAAGACCCTGATGCTGGGAAAGATTGAAGGTCAAAGAAGACGGGGACGGCAAAGGATGAGATGGTTAGACAGTGTCATAGATGCAACGAACATGAAATTGAGCAAACTTCAGAGGACGGTGGAAGACAGGAAGGCCTGGCGTGATCTTTTCCATGGGGTCACGAAGAGTCGGACTCGACTGTGCGACTGAACAACAACAACACAAAAAGAAGTCTATCTTCTCTGTCACACCATAACTAACCATAGTTAATGGGGTAGCCCATGTTGAGATGATGACACTGTTTAATGAAATCATGGTTTACTGTGACTTCTGAACCAAGCCAGTATGTTCAAATTATTTACAAACATGAATAATTAGTTTATAAAGTAAATCTACCTGTATTATTGATTTCTTTATATAGGCCCCGGTCACACGAGAGGTTTTGACCTGGGAGAGGGACGGATCGGGGGCAGAGCAAACGGGTGCGAGCACATCGCAACATCTGGGAATCAGCGTGCACCCATCCCCGATCTGGCCCTTCAGGCCGAAAATGCGCATGGAAAAATAACCACCCCCAGAGGAGGACTTACTGGATAAGCCGCAGCAAGCGTGGCCGTCAGATCGCTAGCGCGCTCGTCTTCTGGAGCAACCCAGGCTTCCGGCCAAACTGCGCTTGCTCACACATGCGCAGTTCGGCAGCCTCTCTCCCCCTTCAGTAGCTTCCCCCCAGCATCTGATCGTGCCAGGGAGGAAGTGCGCGGCGGCTCGGGATCTATGTGATCCTGCCACCGTGTGTTTCTTTTGGTGCGGCTTTAAAAAGCCGCACTTTGCCCGTTCTTTTCCCCCACGTGTGGCGGGGCCATAGAAAAGCAGCTGAAAGATACACCTACAAACCCAACCTGTAATTGTGGTCGTTTTTTTTTAACACCCACCTTCCATCTAATAGTCATGGTACTCTTTTGGTAAATTGAGGCATATTGGATCCTGAATGGGTAAGATAATAGAAGCTTAATAATACTACATTTACCATTGAGTACAGTCTATTGCATGATATAATTTAAACAGAGTATAGCTTAAGAAGTATAGCCTCTTCAATATTTTAATTAATACATTTGATATTGATTCCTAGCCTTTGAATCGGTAGAACATAAGTTTCATACTTCAAGAATGAATTGCACTGACTTCAGCAGGTTTCACAGAACTGCATAATTTTTTACATTTTGCAGATATAAGTTGTTGCTTGTTCATCTGCAAGGCACATCACCGTGAAGTGCTAAATGATATTGAAGGCCTCGTCAACAAATGTTTGAATAGAGGGTAGAAAAGGATGCAGTAATGTTGATGTAAGGGCACATGGCCCCTTGGGATCTTGACGATTGATAGGTCTGCTGTAGTTCAAAAATTGCTGTTGATCTCAAAACATTAATGTTTGAATCCTGATAAGCAGTCACCGGTATAAGTTTTGCAACCTAAAATAAGAGTCACATGAGTCCTAAGGGCCATCTAGTCCAGTAACTTAGTGAATGTCTAGATGCTCTCAGAAGACTCGAAGTAGGGTACTGAGGCCGAAGCCACTGGGGAACATGAGGAACACTTATGGGGCAAGTATTTTACCAATAGCTACCATCATATCATTAACTGGAATAGGGAAGAGAAATGAGGGAAACCACTTTGGTCACAATTCAGAGAGCTTTAAGATTTGTGCTTGGGATTTTTGTTTGCTACAATATTGAAAATTACCATTTCTCGAGTGGATTGCTATAGCTTCAGGGCAGGATTTTCAGAACCCCACCAGCACAGATTCTGTCTGGGCTTTTTTCTCACCATCTAGACCCAACCCATGTGACACTAAATGATATGACTTGTCCAGCTCCATGAGCTCAGAGTGACCAGACCTCCAAGAATGTTGCCCTCCTCTCTTGGCAGCTCTGTATAGTGGGTTAAAAATAAAATTAATCAGCATTCCTACTGGGTTCATGGCTTTAGCTGGGTGAATCTCTAGATGGTGTCTTCTGTGGATAATAACTATAGTGTTTTCCAATAAACGTGGAAAAACTATTTTCCAAATAAAGCAATTAGCAAAAAAGAGAGGGGGAAGAAGAATTTTACATGACTAATTCTATCTTGGCTACATTTAAAAAGAAATCTAAAAAAATAAGTATTTGCTTGAGATTTCCTAGACAATACTTTAAGCTCTGAGTTATTTTGAGGTGTTGAAAGGTGAAACATTTGACATTTTCTTTATAAGCTCTCCTTTTAAAAAGAGAGGGTGGGCAAGATGCACAGCCACACTAGAGCGAAGGGTTTTTGTGGTTGTCCCTGACAGCAGCTCCAGTTTTAAAACACCTGTGTTTACTTTCCAGCTTTTCTCAATCTGCCTGGAAGTGGCCAAAGAATGACACAGAGAGACCTGCATGATGTGTTGCCTTTGCAATTCAAAAGAGACAGAGAGAGAAGTCAGGCCTTTAATGGAGCTAATCATTAACAGCACTTCTGACCTGAGTTCACAATATTTTGATCTTTTCTCATGTTTGGGGAACACTAAATGTCCTTATCCCCAAATGCTCCATGAAACCCAATGCAGTGTAATTGTAGGATCTTTTTTCTAAAATGGAAATTCCACATGCAAGTCTAATTTAGGTATTTGTTGCTTATTTGAGTATTTAAAACATGTCAGTTTAATTGCTCTTAACATATTTTGGAATTAGAATTTCCCCCATTGGACTTCACTTACAATATTACAGCAGGCACTGTTTAGTTAAGCATGGTCTGATATTCAGCTTTTAGCAGATCATTGTAGCTTGTCACAATTTGCTAAGGGGCAATTAATGTCTCCTTGGTTCTGCCATCGCACACCTGACAAGCTCCCAGCTTTCCCATTACCGACTCCTGTTTGGGTCCCTTGCCTCTTGAGGGGAGTGCCATCACACTGCTCCATTCTCTTTATACATACAAACATCTCCCTTTGTATGATCTTTATAAACTGAAAATACAAATTTCCCTTTATATGAATGCTCATTTTGGTATTTGTATACTAAAAATGCATACAGAACATCCTAGATTCAATCTCTGACAGTTTCAGTATTACAGGTAGCGGAGAAATACCTTTTTCTGCCTAAAAGTAGGGATGCTTGGACACCCACCAGTTTGGCTAATGAACTGCCCACCACTTCTAATCAGGGGCAGCTGATTAATCAGCAGGCTGCTCAGCTGTTTGCAACCTTTTCATGCTGTTTAGCACAAACAGGCTAGTTGCAGCAGAAGATCTGAAGCTGACTCCCAACTGATTCCCCATCTGACCTCCTGCTAGGGAAACTTTGCTAGGTCCCAGTATTGCTGCAACCTAGGGAAGTTGGTGGGGAGAATCAGAAGCCGACTTACAGCTGATTACAGGGATGCCATAGCATTCAAGTTCAGGAGCATCAGCATTGGAACGTCATCCTCAACAGTCCTCCCATTTCCAAAACTTACCTTTGCCAAAAGCTTGAATCTGTGACTGTGCCATGTCAATGCCAGCAACAGTGGAGACTGAAGCTTCACACTAAAGGCTTGGACAACTCATCACTGCCTTACCTTTAAGACAAGAGATGCCTGGGAGAATTAGTGTGCAACAGGAAGGCTTTGCTTGTCTTTCCCCCATACCAATTCTAATGGTAGTGTGTGTGGGGAGGTGGCATTTGTAAAAGGGAAAAGTTTAGGGCTTTTACATGGAAGTGTTAATGTAGAGTTCTAGTAGCAGTTCTCTCACATTCACAGGGAGACATTCACTCATAATTGCTCTCTCGCTTCTCTTCTGATTTGGTGTATATGTTTACTATCAAGGGTCAAACTTTAACCTCTGCCTTAATCTCCCTGCATCCATCTTTCTGAAAGGCAGGTGGTCTGCCTATTGCAAGAGAGGGGCAAAGCATCAGCGTCTGCCTCTGTTTCTCCTGTCTCTGCAGCCCTGCCTGTCTGTTAGCTAGAACAAGGTCCCTGCCACATGGGGGGGGGGGAATGCGCGGGCAAAGTGCGGCTTTTGAAAGCCGCACCAAAATAGGCACGCAGCAGCGGGATCACACAGATCCCGTGAGCCTCTGCACACTTGCTACCCGGCACGATCAGATGCCGGGGAGACCAGGGAGAAAGCCACGACACAGAGAGGGAGGCTGCCGAACTGCGCATGTGTGAGCATGCGCAGTTCAGCCAGGAGCCTCGGATGCGCTGGCAGAAGGATGCGTCGGCGATCCCACGGCCGCACATGCCGCGGCCTTTCTGGTAAGTCCACGTCTAGGGGTGGTTCTTTTTTGCAGCAGGTTTTCAGCCAGAAGGGCCGGATTGGGGACAGGTGCGCACCGCTTCCCAGATGTTGCGGTGAGATCGCGCCCGTTTGCTGCACCCCCGATTCATCCCTCTCCCGGCCCAAACCCTTACATGTGACCGGGGCCCAAGCTAAGCATTTCCCTCTGTTTTGCAAGGATTGTGGCATGGATGGCACCTATCACGAGAAGAAATAGCCTCTCTGCCTCTCTTTCTTCCATCTTCCCTGCTAGTTTGCCAGCTGATACAACTAAAGTGTTTCCCTTTGTCCGATACATGAATTGGCTGGAACTTTTTCCTTCTTATAGGGAAGGAATAGCTCAGGCAGCCCCAGGACCAGTGGTTAAACAGAAACAGGAAAATGTCTTAAAGCCTATGAGATGGCAAAGTGGCTGGGGAAAGGTGGAAATGTTAAGCCAATTAAGATAATTTTGTTTGGAAGGAAGTCTTCTGTTTGCACATTGTCCCTCTCAGGTTCATATATGCTAATATCCTGGCACTTAGTAAGTAAGGAAACTGCTATGTACGTCTACACAAGGTCAGAAGTCTAGGGAAGCAGGCAAATGGTAAGATTCCTTCAACATTTAAAGGTAATCAGCTTCACAAGTGGCTACATGTATCCACTTGGAGCATTCCACTTGTACATTTCCACTTGGAAAATACACTCACTATGAATTTCCATTCACAACATGGAAACAGCCCATTTCCTGAATGCCCTGAATTAAGATGTCAAATGTAGCCTTATTTTCAACCTGTTTCCTTTCTGCCTGGCAGGCACCACTTCTGCTCCAACAATGTGATATGGTTATTACTCAGATAAGGAGATTGCCCTACTTGATAAAGACTAGCCGTTCACTTGAATTGAACTGAAGGGGTATGTCTAATAGGCTATATCTTTCAACAATTGTTAAGCAATCAAAGGATTGATATCATGCCTCGTAATTCAAGCTGAAGCAAACATAGGGAATCATGGTAAATAAGTATTTATACCTTAATCATAAAACCTTTATCAGTTAGTTGGTAAAGATACCCAGTTCTGTAAAGAATCTAAGCATCTACTGCAAGAGAGCAGCCTTTAAAACATTACCATTAACTGTTCATATCTTGTGAGATTCAAGAAGATCAGAGGGATATACTAGTGTACAAAAGGACCTTAAATTAACTGAGTCTTGAAATTGTTTTTAAACTGTGGCATATGTGGTTTCCTCAGCCTTGTGAGTCCTAGAAAGATAGTTCACAGGAAAAAAAACAAAATCCAAATTAGCATTCTAGCATTCATGATAGAAAGCTTGGTGGGGAATAATTTTCCACAGTCTCTCAAATGAAATAACTTTCATTAGTTTAAAAAACCTCTGCAGATACAAGAGACATATGCTATACAATTAATTAATTAGGGCATGATCCAGACAAAGCTAAGCACTTTAAAGTCTCATTAAATAGAAGAATCAAATCAATGGGACTTAAAAGGGCTTGCATTTACCTCAATTATATTTTTCATATTTTATTTATTTATTTATTTATTTCACTTTTACTCCCCCCTCCCCGCCAGGCGGGCTCAGGGCGGCTTCCAAAAACTGATAAGCAGTATACATTTTACAGTATAGAATAAAATACATCGTTTAAAAACATAGACAAGTCAATATAAAACATTCATTCGATGGCGATAAAAATAAAGTGCAGTTTAGGGACACATTCAGCGGTGCCATCGTGCTAGGTCGTGTTGGATCGGAGTTCACACAGGTCGCTGCTGGTAGGACGTCGCTCCTAGCAGAACGCCTGCCTAAAAAGTTCTGTTTTCATGGCCCTGTGGAACTGTGACAAGTCCCACAGGGCCCTGATCTCGGCAGGAAGCTCGTTCCAATAGGACGGAGCTACAAACGAAAAAGCCCTAGTCCTGGTTGCCATCAACCTGACTTCCTTTGGGACAGGGAGGTCCAGGAGGTTTTGGGATCCTGATCGCAGTGCTCTCTGGGGAACATACGGGGAAAGGCGGTCCCTCAGGTAGGCCGGTCCCTGACCATAAAGGGCTTTAAAGGTCAAAACCAGCACCTTGAAATGAATCCGGAATGCTATTGGGAGCCAGTGCAGAGTCTTAAGCACAGGCTGGATGTGCTCCCACCTGGGAAGATCCATCAACAGCCTGGCCGCTGCATTCTGCACCAGCTGCAGCTTCCGGAGTTGCACCAAGGGCAGCCCCAGAAAGCATTGCAGTAGTCCAACCTCGAGGTGGCCATAGCATGGATCACTGCAGCCAGATCATTGCGTTAGAGGAAGGGAACCAACTGCCTAATCAGCCAAAGATGGTAAAAGGATGCCTTGGCACGCGGCTGCTACCTAGGCTTCCATTGTTAAGGAAGCATCCAGGAGCACTCCCAAACTCCTGACATTCGGAGCTGGCACCAGCAGCGCCCTACCGAAGGCTGGGAGCGGGATCCCTACCCCTGTACCGCTCCGATTCAGGCACTGTCCAGATCTTCTGGGGTAGAGTCAGACTGACTGCCCAACATCAGATAGAGCTGGGTGTCATCCGCATATTGGTGACAGGCCAGCCCATGCCTCCGGGCAATCTGGGCAAGGGGGCGCATATAGATGTTAAATAACATCGGGGAGAGCACAGCCCCTTGGGGCACACCGCACACTAGTGGGTGCCTTCGGGACTGCTACTCCCCAATGGCCACCCTTTGTCCCCGACCTTGGAGAAAGGAGACAAGCTATTGCAAGGCAAACCCCTGAATTCCCATGTCAGCGAGGCGGTGGGCAAGCAGCTGATGATCAACTGTGTCAAACACCGCTGACAGGTCTAACAACAGCAGCACTGCTGTCCCGCCCCGATCCAGATGTCTCCGGAGGTCATCCGTGAGAGCGACCAGTACTGTCTCTGTCCCATGGCCCAGGCGAAAACCAGACTGGAAAGGATCTAGCATGAAAGTGTCATTCAAAAAGCTCTGTAACTGTATCACCACTGCCCTCTCAATTAACTTGCCCAAATAAGGCAAGTTGAAAACCGTCCGATAGTTGGCCAATTCAGCCGGATCCAGGGATGGCTTTTTAAGGAGGGGGCGGACCATCGCTTCCTTGAGAGCCCCCGGGAACAGTCCCTCCGAGAGGGATGTTGATAATATCCCTGAGAGTGCCTCGCAACCCCTCGCAGCCAGTTTTAATTAGCCAGGAGGGGCACGGATCAAGGCTGCAAGTGGTTGGGCGTACAGTTGAGATCAATCTGTCAACTTCCTCTAGGCTAAGTGGACCGAAATAATCCAGAATGGGACCAGAAAACGTGCATGGAGCCTCGAGTTCACTCACTGTCTCAACTGTGGCAGGGAGGTCGCGGCGGAGCGCCAAGACTTTATCTGCAAAGTAGCTCTGACTTTTTGATCCCTCATTAGTAAAATTTATTGTTCATGCTAATGGGTTCAGTTGTTGCATCAACAGATTTGAGAATACTGTATCTCATTCTAGGGCTGTAAGTCCTATTGAACTCAGTGGGATTTACTTCTGAGTAAACATTATACAGTGACACTGCACAGCCCACTGGAATCTTCAGTGTGGTTACTTTGAAGAACATTCCATTGGAAGCAATGCATATGTTCAGGATTAAAGAGTTACAGAATGAACATTGTTAGTAAAGCTTAAAGCCAAATTAGTAATAGTAGAATTTATCAGAACATTCTGTACAGTACTTGGATATGCTGAATGATGCTAAATTTGCGATTATTAAAGGTTTTCCCCCCCTTGAATCAGTTGTTCTTCATAGCATTAGTAGTAAGCAGTAATTAGTAAATGCTCTACAAGTTCCTACCAGTTTTTCAGAGTTTACAATTTGACATGTAACATATTCCCACTGAACTGGAAACAACTGTCAGTTTTACTAAGGGTTTCACTCAGTGGTCATTTCCTGCAGGAGCGCACAGGAGCAGAGCTCCGGCAGTAAACATGCAACAAGCCCCACCCCCTGCTTCCAGCAGCCCTCAGACAGAGCAAGAAGCAGCCAGGTAAGTTGCAGAGCTCCCCCAAGCCCCCCAGTCCAAAACAGTCCAGTGGCACCTTTAAGACCAAGTTTTATTCAGGTACAAGCTCTCCCTCCTCTGCGAGGACAGATCTGCACGTTCCCCCCCACACACACACACACAGTAGCTAGCAATCCAAAACAGTCCAGTGGAGCCTGAGCAGTGGGTGTGGCCTTCTGACACATTTCCGGTGATGTCAGGGTGTGTGGCACATGCAAATAAGTTATGCTAATGAGTTATGCTAATGAGCTCCTGCACCTCTTTTTCTACGAAATGACCCCTGGTTTCACTAGTCAGTTGTTGTTATTATTCAGTGTAAATAATGGCTTTCTTTCATTTGTGTTTGTGATGGAATATATTTGTTCCTGGCACTTCAGATTTAATTTTGAAAACTAGGCTTGGAAACATCATACAAACGAACTTATATAGGCTTGCAAAAATTACTTTGTAGGGCTGGTAAATAGTTCATATTTGACAATGTAACATCTACTTTGTAGCAAATATTATATAAGTATTCACATTGCACCTGAAAAATAAAAACTGCACTTAAAACAATAATAACTAAAGGTACCAAGATGATATGATGTCGCCAGAGTATATAGGCTGCGGTCACACACACTAAATAATCCACTTTCAAACTGGATTTTTACTGTGTGAACTGGCAAAATCCAGTTTGAAAGTGCATTGAAAGTGGATTATTTAGCATGTGTGACCACAGCCATAGTTCTCTTTATTTTTCATGATGAAGCTCTGAAGAACCTGATGCTCATATTCAACAGGATTCTTACCAATAATGAAAGAAATGGTGCAAATGGATTGGGAAAGATCTGATTCTACCTGTATGACTGCAAGCAGGAAAATATCATTAATAGGAGCAAAACCATGTGAACCTTGGGTTTATCTTCACAAATATTCAGCTTCCATTTAACACCACCTTGGTAACAACTAAGTTTTGGTGGACTGGCAAACTGCTTTTTATCTTTTTAAGGTTTTTGAGAGAGAGAGAGAGAGAGAGAGAGAGAGAGAGAGAGAGAGAGAGAGAGAG
>NW_015165271.1:100736-131797 GCF_001447785.1 Gekko japonicus | reverse complement strand
GGAAAGAGTAACTAATGGTTAAATTCTGCCTTGTAAGGACAGAAAGGCCGGATATATATTTTGTAAGTAAATAAATAGATCACCTATTCTGTTACTTTTAATATGAAGCATATACTTATGTTATGATATTTTTTAAAAAAGTAATGTAATTGCAACCTAGGAAATCAATGTTTCTAGGTGTTTATTTATGTACCAGAGGAACAAAGAATCGCTATGAACAGCATTCCTGGTTTGATTCTCCTCCAACTGGGCTGAGCTTTGTTAATTTTTCCTTCTTAAGAATTCTGCACTGTAATGCCTCCAGCAATAGTCACCATGGATGTTAGCACAACAACGAAATTTACCCTGGGCTGTTGATAAGTCATGCAAATCACATTCATCTAAACTATGTCACTTGGATCTTGTTCCTCTCTTGGAAAGAAGTACCTTTTGATAGATTGATTTAAATCCAGCATGCCTGCTGCTGATTCCTGTTTTAACCTTTCAAATGTGACTCAACTACCTACCTTTTATTTCCTTAGAAACTCTAAACAGTGCATGCTACTGTTCTGGCATTATCTCGAGTTGCTGCATTACATAAATTGAGGGAAGAAACCAATTAGTGGGGGTTTTACACAGAAATTATGCATTTCTTATTCTGGAGGTGACATTGGCAAATGGAACGTGGACATCTTTGTGTCTTGATTATAAAAAAGAGGGTAAAATTATATATCAAATTTGCTTACATTATAGCATGACATTGAACCAAACCTCATTTCAGTCTCAATTTGATTGATCACTTGCTGGAATAAGTTTATACAAAGATCTTTCCTTTGTCCTCTTTATCCCTTGCTCACCGTTTCATTCTTTTCATGTCAATTATTAACAGGATGACGTTGCTTGTTGCTGCAGTAACTTTGTTTCAATGCAACTGTTGCCAGGTGAATTTTGTTGAGAGCTTGACTCAAGCCTTTACTAGGGCTCTATGAGATATATCAAGACGGAAGTGTTGTAAATGGCTTGCAGTAGTTTAAAATTTTATTAGAATCCTGCTTTTCCCCCCCTTGCAATGTCTTCCAAAAACCACCCATAGCTTAAACAATAACCTGGTACATTGAGGCCTACAGTACATATTATACTAGAGTAAGAGTAAGAAGGAGAAGGTATGTATGCATGTGTTTATATGACACAAACAAAGCAATTATGAGTGTAATCTGTAGCCATTAAAATCTATGGGAGTTTCCCAACTCAGTTCTATGATGCCGATGTGGCATGGAAGAAAGCCACAAGTTTGAATCTCTCCCACACGCACTCCACTGCCTTTGTCTACACAGGCCTAACAAAGATTTATCTGGCAATTTTTCTAATTGTTTGAATGTTGGAGGATTGTCCTATTTACACTGCAGTTCCACCAGCCAGAAGTCCATGACGTATAAGAGCAGAATTAACCTTTTCTTCTAAACATAGCCGATCTATTCATATGGTATCTGTAAGGCATGAATTGTTGCTAGTAAATCTGTGGCCTTATGCTGGTGCACACTGTGAGGTTCTTGCTGGGTCAAAGTCCAAGTGTTTTCAAATGTCCAAATAATGCACCCTCCATGTAATATGATACTGAGTTTGGCAGCAATTGCAAAGCTCTAGAAGTAAATGATGGGTCAAAGGTTATACCTGAATCAACCCAGATATCTCCATTCTCAGCAACCACTGTCTTCATATTCTCTACTTACAATGGCCAATGATCAGGAAAATTAAGATCCATGCAAACAGAGAATAATTGGGTGGGGAGAAATATACCATTATTCATCAATGTAGATTGCAAGCATGAAAGAATTGTTAAAATGTATAATGGCAGTTATCTTGAGAGCACAAAATATGTTTCTCCCTTCTGTTTTTCTCTAGTTTGTCATGGTAGTTCAAACAACATTTTGTGAACGTTTCTTTTTTGTGTTTTACTTCATATAAAGGCTATGTGACCTGATACTTTTATCCATTCTGGATGAGACAATACCATTCTGGATACTGACATGACAGTTCTGATAACAGTGGATTTCTTTATTAGTTTTCTTTTAATTGCTATGTATAGTTTGTTCCCAATAACACCATATAAATGTTCCTAAAGTTGACAACAGGAGAGAATAAGTAGCTTAGGTAGGAAGGTGACATTTCTAAAACAGAAATCTGATACAAATGTTGTATCTAATGTTTGCTTTTGTTTTTATTGTGATTTTAACTCATGCTAGAGATGTAACACTGTTTAGGTAATAGCTGGAGTTATTTCTTGCATGGTGCTTGCAAGCTGGTGATGGGTGTGATTTTTGAGATATCTTATGAGCTGTGCTTTGAATAATAATGCTGCAATGAGTTTAAAGCACAGCACAGTTTTAAAAATCCACTTTCCATGGGCCCGTGGCTT
This sequence comes from Gekko japonicus, assembly GCF_001447785.1. Classification (NCBI taxonomy): domain Eukaryota; kingdom Metazoa; phylum Chordata; class Lepidosauria; order Squamata; family Gekkonidae; genus Gekko; species Gekko japonicus. The sequence continues at coordinate 129,402 of NW_015165271.1, read as the reverse complement.
TTGCATTTCTGATTCCTTTGCTTTCCCTGCAATGTCTTTTAATTGATCTTGTCTCTTAGAATGAACAGAAGCCTGATTATTGTCAAGCTTGTCTAGATACACGCTACAGAAGAGGCTTTTTATAATGATTATACAGAGACATAAGGAAGGGAGGTATATGAAAGAGTGACTATTTAGCCTGCCTTAATCCTTGTTTTCAGTAAAATGGTGTCTTTAAGTGTGGACTAATTAGTAAGTAGACTTACAGTAGAATCTTAAACAGAGCTACACCTCCTAAACCCATTGACTTCAATGGATTTGCAAGGCTGCCTGTAATTGTTTAGGACTGCACTGACTATATATACATCTTTCGTTAGGCTCTGATGAACTGCTTTGCTTATATAAGGGATTCAAAGTTCTGTTTAAGAATACATTTTAATGTGATTTTAACAAAAACAGTTTTGAAGTAGATCATGGACCAATGTGAATAAATAATCCTGTGTGAAAAAAATAATCCATAGTACATCTATGTTGATAGCTAGTGTTAAACTATGTTGAAGTTGTTCCCAATTATATTAGTGCCTGTCTCAAAAGGGGTGGTAGTAATCTGGATATTTCAATGAATGTCTAGAATGTGGTGATGTAAAAGTTGGCAATGGATAGACAATATAACTACCAGCATCTACTTTTCTGTATCAAGAAAGTAGGGGGGGGGTCATTCATAAACTATATCTAGGATTACCAGTATACTCAAATGCTATTATCTCCATTTTCACCAAATTTTCAATGTTAACTGAAACATAGCTGTATTAAGGTCATTTTAAAAGCACTTATGTAGTACAATGGAAAATGTTTTAATCTTTGGTTTGATCTGAGAAGTATGTTGTAACATTTTGACATTTATATGCTGGCAGCTTTCAGTAAAATTTAAAAAATAATTTAGATGCTTAAGAAATAAGTGGGGCAAAAACAACATTCTTCAAAAGAAAATCAGTATCTTTTCTCTAGTTCATATATGTTGTTTCGTATTGTAGAATGTTATTCTCCACTGTCTGAATTCATTCAAGACTTTAAAAAAAGAATATGAAACAATTAGGTTAAATCATATTGAATTAGCAAGGCCATCCTATGCAGAATTGACTTCATTAAATTTGAAGGATGCGACTATACTTTGAATTGCACTTTGAATCATGAACAAATCTAGTTGCAGAAACTCCTGGGAGATAAATATAGGCAATAACATTTATAATATAATATAGCCAATAAATTTTAAGCTGTTGAATGACAAAAAGTAATGTAATATTATTTCCTTGGGCATATTGGGTATGTGTAAAAGAGTGCCAGCTTTCAAGATACACAGAATGCTTTGTCCTCTTGAACAAACAACATAGTTCAGTAGAAGTGATAACCTTTATATTTTTCACATGTCATTTTTTGGATCAACACAAGAACATTTAGAACAGCCCAATTCATCAAGCCTTATTTAACGCATGCATTTCATTTCAACTCAGTTCCAAGTTTTGCTGCACGAGCGCATAAATGTTTAGGGTGGACTTTACTAACTACTGCAAACAGTGCAATATCACAAACCTTCCAGGGAGTATATCAGCACAAATATTTAGGACTGGGAGGGGGAGATTTGGCACTGAAACCTAAAATAAAAGATTTATATATGCAGTAACTGTGCTTTTGTTATTGAAACTCATGGTTAGAAGCTTTACTACATTTATCACCTGTGTTATTGATAGGAGATAATTACTGCAAAACAGCTGGTTGTTGGTTTTAGGGAGCATCAATTGTTCTCTTGCCCCAGCTGTGGGCTAATAAGGACAGTCAACACATCTGTTTCAACAGCTGGTAATTAACAAAAGCCTAATTGCTGCAACTCTTTTAACATCCAATCTGTGAAAAGAGTAAAGATGTGGAGGAATATTATTGACTTTGTACTCTGCACTTTCTGTGACCAGTTTCGTTTTCTTTTCCTTCCTTTCTCTCTTCCTTTTTCTTTGAACACCACTGCCTTTGTCTGATGCATTGAATGGCATGAGAACACAATATGGTAATCCAGAGCTTAAGATTTTCAGATCTTTGTTGGTGCTTCTTATTGCAACATTTCTTTGCTAAGTTGCAAGATAAAATGGATCAAAAGCATTTTGTGGAGTTCCACACAACAACTCAAACCCATAGAGGTATGTGTGGAGCAACAGGATGCCTAGAAATTGCAGCTTCTGACAAAGAGTGGTGTGTGTTTCCCTCTTTATATAATTTGAATATATTTTGAAACCCTACTCAAAGGAAATTAAGTCATTCTCAGGTCACATTGAATTCTTTTGTTAGCCATCTCTGGTACTTCATGACCGTTTTAACAGAAGTCACCATCATATAAAATTAAAATGTAAATCAATGTGATTGCATCACTTTAGAAGTCAATTGTTTTATCCTTTTTGAGACCATAGAAAGTTGTCAGTTTTGTGTTCGACTTCTTTTTATCAGTTGTGTAGGCACTGAGAATCTGTTCTTTCCTTAGAAACTGCTTTCATTGGCACTGCTTAGACAGTATTAATCCACAATATGTCATTCAAGAACCCATGATGGATAAACAACCATTATATGATTAGATCTATCAAAAAGACATTCATTGACTTAGAATACATCTTCTAAGGTCTGTTTCAGCCTTCTCAGTCCTCAGTTGCCTAGACCTGGACTGACCACCCACTCTGCAATGTTGGAGCACAACTAGTCATGATGTTGCTCCAATTGTTCCTTCCTCTCATGCATGGGGCCTTTCTGCTTGAGGCTGTTGCATCAGAGGAAGGCACGGGCCAGAGAAAGGCACATATGTGGAGTGGAGTGGCAGGATACAACCCAATGGCTGTACAGTCCAATCCAGGGCTCACATATTTTCTGTGAAATGTGAATGGGAAAGGGATGATTAAACGTACGATATAGGTGGACAGAATGGGGGACTGAACTCTTCTTCTGCTCCTTTTTTCCACCCATCACTCTTTTCTTTTCAGCAGTTTTCCCTCCAGGGATTTCAGCATCCCAGTGTGTAAAAATGGATTAAAAAAGCATTTTGTGTAGGAAATTTTAGCAGCATGACTCCCTCCCCCAGTCCACGCACTTGGCTTGATAGGCAGCACATCTAGTTCCACACACAAACATGCCAACTCTACATCTAATTTGTCTCTCTGAACATCTCAGGTTGCAATCCAAATCATACCTACTAGGGAGTGAGCCTCATCAACAGCAACAAGACTCATTGAGTAAGCATGCTTTAGGAGTGCACTGTAAGAATGGGAAGAACTGAGGCTGTGACCCATCTGTGACATCACAGCAGATTTGCTAGTGACCTCAAGAACATCAGGGAGGCAGAGAAGTCAGAGATCTAAGAGGAAATTGCAAGAGTTAATTTTAGAAGGTGATAATAGCACTTCAGGTACATTCAGGAAAGCTCCAAGAGTGCATGAACATGTTGTGAATTTGTCCACACACAGTGAATGTGCACAGTACATGCTAGCAGTTCATATAAGCACACAGATAACTAAAGAAGAGTTTCGACCACGTTCTTGACCCTCTGTTTAGGAGATGTGAAAAATAATTTGTTGACCATATCTACAGAAAAAAATGTAATAGAATGCTTAAAGGAAAAACTAGACATGATAAAAGACTCAGAATGCCTTGCTATCTTTTCCTTGTAATATCCCATTGTCGCAGCAAAGTGCTTGATCATCAGAGTGTGTGCTGCCCCCTTACTGTGCATGATTGGCTGGTGGGGGGCGTAGCACAATGATGTCATATCACATGTTGTTGTGCTGTATCAAACATTACAAGAAAGAGAAAGCAAAGCAGTGGTAATTAATTTTCTCACATAAGTTCTCATTTCTGCCCTGAAATTTTGTCCCTGGCACTGCACTGATGCAGCCCGTATGCTAGAGCTTAGCTGAGCTTGCAGTTCAGATACTCTATGCATCTAAGACCTAACTTAAAAAAAAATTAAACTAAGCTCAAGTCTTTGATCTTCTGCTGAGTACATGCACAAATATCAATGAACTTTATGCCTAATAAAGTATAATGAAAGTCAAGTCCGTATTATGGATTCTTCCTTTTCATTAACTGGGCAATGTAATGAAATATTTTCCATTTACCAATATTAAAGTTTAAATCTGGTAAATTATGTTTAATGCTTTCATTTTGTTTTTTGCCAGAAATGCAGGCGTTCTCAGCTACCCAAGATTACTTGATTAAACTTGCTTCAATAACATTTCAGTTGGCAAATATTTCTGTACAGTTAGTTCTTCAATTGTCTGTTGGCTATGTTGAAAGGTATAGAGGAAACAGAACCCAGACGCTTGCCGCTGAATGGAGATTGCCCAACTTCAGAAACGTTTCAGGTACACTTCAGCAGGTGTTCAGGGGCCGAACTGTAAGGTAGTCACAGTGACAGCATATGAGATCCTTGAACAAACAAAAACAAAAGTACTGGCAAAGATCCCAACGGCAAAGGGACATTGGCATGTAGGGGAAAGTTTACTGTTTGATTTTAATGGACTGTGGGTTTCCACATGGCAGCTCGGTCTGTAGCAGCTGCCAGAAACTTGCAAGCATTATTCCATACTAAATTCAACTGCAAAATTCTTCAAAAGGTGTTTGGGAAATGGCTATCAGCTCTTTGGAATTTTCCCTCTCCACTGGATGCAATCCTGCTTTGCTCCAAGGCAATAACAAACCTAGTAATCTTAATAGAGCAGGATTAGAGCCTGATATTGATTGGTTTGTTTTCTATGTCTGTTAATTCATTACATTTTTGCCCTGTTTATTTAGCCATTTATTTGCCAGCTCGCCTTTTCATTAGCATACTCAAAGCACTTAGCCAAATGAACACCACATAAAGTAATTACATTCAATAACTACAGAACAACAGGTCTAAAACTCTTCTGATGTCATAATAATACAATCGAAAATTGAGAGCTTTCTAGTGCTACTAGTAGCTGACGATGCTGAGTGACTTCACCGTTGGTGGCCACAGCTGGAAAGAGGTCTAGAGGGATCCTCGGTCTCATCCAGGAAGACTTTTCTTACTTGCTACAATAATCTAGTCCAGTGATGGCTCGTTAGTTCAAAAATTAATAAGCAAATAACTGTGAGCTTTTCCTGGGCTGCAGGGTCCGGTTGGATTGGGAGTTCTATCCAGTGTGGTAGGAGAAGCACAAAAGGCCAGGTTCCCCTCAGAACTGTCGTTTGAGAGCTGACACAATCTCTCTTTCGACCCAGTGGTACGCTGGACAAGCCCGAGTTACTTTACTCCTCTCTGTCTCTCTCGCGTCTCTCACCGTCATTCCTCCCCGGGTACACCTGAGAGCCATTTTTATTTGCTTCAACAACATCACACGGTGAACCCACCACCCAACTCTTAAAGGGCCCCCACCAACATATATTTCTCTGCATAGGGACTTCAGAACCATTGTACCTCCCACCCCTCTCTGCATCTATCTCCATATTGTTGTCGGGCCCAATGACCTCCTCTACCTCGTCTTCCCCCTTTTGTGGCTCCATCCCCTCGGTGAGGTCTGCCTGCAAGTACTCCCGGACCCCCTGGGAATGGCCGAGACCCCAGGCCGGGGTTCTTTCGGGAACAGAGGGGGTGGGTTCCGGCATAGTCGGGAGGGGGTTGAGAGCGCCCTCCTGACAATAACATTCTCCATTTTTGTTAATACAAAAGCTGCTGTGCTTTTCCTTTGCTCTCAGCCTCTTAAGGGTCTTGTGCATTCTGTTCAACTTCAGCATCAGAGAGGCATTTGATCGACTCTTAGTTACTATATTTTCAATTGAGTGCCCTTTTGTTCTTGTTCCCATTATGCCAAGGGTGCAACCTGATAGCAGCCAGCCACACCCTGTGCCTGTTTAAACCAGCAAAACATTCTACATAGGGATGTTGACAAAGAGGCCTTCAGATCAGGCCTGAAAGATTTCAACCCCCCCCCCTTCCCCTTTAACATCCACTCTGATGAGGAGTTCTGGATACAACTCAAAAGCTTGCAGGTTGTTTTTTGTAATTTTGGTTGCTCTTTTATTATTACATGGCTTTGTTTTGGAGTTTTGCTATAGACTAGCCTACTGATCCAGCCTTTCAACTCACTCTTTTCCCTAAAAATTCAGTTGCTGGCTAGGGAGTAGAGAAGTTCAATGCCATTTTTTTTTTTTTTTGCAACGGAAGGTGCTTGGGTGAATGACTTGGTAATCCATCATGCTTTTCCAGAGAAAACAAATGCATACAATTGGCTTCTGTCTGAATATAAACATTTCCTACAAGATGATAAGCTGTTGAACTGTTTAGGATAGCAAATGTAAATACATGTGACAATGAAAGCTGTGTCAGAGGAATCCCTTCCCACGTGTAAATCCAGCATCATGGCAATAAAAATCATCCCTCAAATGAAAGACTCAATGAGGAAAGGGTTTATAGAGGCATCTGCACCCCTATATGTCTTATCTTCTCCCATGAATAAGAACTGTAGCATTGAAGAGACACAAGGTTGCATCCAAAATACCATGAGTAGAGCTTTACATGCAGAGCAGAACTGCCCCACTGCATCATACTGCACCTAGGGCTGCCAGCTCTGGGTTGGGAAATACCTGGAGATTTTTTTTGGGGGGGGGGAGGTATATCAATGGGGGTATAATGCTAAAGAGTCCCCCTTCCAAAGCAGCCATTTTGTCCAGGTGAACTGATCTCTGTCACCTGGAGATCAGTTGTAGTAGCAGGGGTGCAGTTAGGGCTGCCAACTGCCATCTGCAAGCACTGCCTTGGGATTTAGGAAGCTGCAAGAACAATGCTGGGGGGGGAGGGAATCACTGAAAATCTAACCCATTGACAGAAATGCTCTTTCCTTGGTGAAAAAAGTAAGCACTGGACCCAACCCACAGTGGGGTTTTTTTTAAGGTTGAAGGAATTTTCTTTTAATTTTGAAGCTATTTAAAGAAGTAGCTAAAGATGACCTGAAAACTCCCTGGATTCACATTTTCCCTTGGCCATAAAACTCATTTGGTGCCATTAGATAGGCCAGCTGCAGCTCTGTATTTGTAATATGTGGCCCTCTGAAACACTTAGATTAGCCCAGAAATCATTGCTGTCTATCTCCTCTCATCAGGAAACAAGATTTCAGTGAGAGAGAATGGACATTTTCTGCTGTAGCCCATCAGCTATGGAATAGCATCCCAGAGGAGATTTGCCAGCTCCCAACCCTTTGGGCTTTTAATGCAGCCTTTTGGACGAGTTTTCTGGGCATAATCATGTGAGGTAGCATCTGTACATAATATGGTGATCTGCTGGATTTTGTTGGATTGGGTGGATTTGACAGAGGATTTTGTCAAGTGCTTTTATCTGAGGTTCTTAACTGCTTTGAGCTTCATGAGTCAGCATGATAGAAATGTTTTCAAATAAAAATAAATAAATACAGACTGCAGTATGCACTCAGTACCTTTTTAGACATGACAATCATGAGTCCTGGCAGCCACGCGTAAGAGGAGTACGCATTACCCAGATCCTCCCAATATGTTTGGTTGTCATGTTCCATGAATAGGGACCATGCACATGTGAGCCCTGGAAAATCCATTACTCAATTCATGTGCACTAAAGCTGTACACTCAGGTTAAATATGTGCAATGGCCCTGTTTACACATGACAACACCAATCTGTAGGATCATAGATATCTTACACTCCTATTATGCGGTTGGCAGGTTTCTGATATGGATGAATGTAACATCTGAAAGGGACTTCAGTGAACCTCTAACATTTGAAGCAGCTACACATCTTTTTTATCTACAAGCGTTGTTTGTTCATACACAGTATTGATGTATAGCCACTTCAGATGTTATGGTTTTAGCAGGTATGTAGAGTGGGTTTATACTGTGTACCCAATAAAATGTAAGAGAGTCCCAAAATATGCAAGGAAAAGGAGTACTGTGCATATGAAGTAGGAGCTGATATTACTGTTGTAGGGGGTGGAGTTGTGAACATTTTTGGCAGTGGCAAAAAAATCTTCTCTTTCTTCTAACAGTTTTTTGATACCTGTGGAAATGTTGGCCTGTTTATTTATAACTAGGAAAAAGGCTCGTTGTAGAAATAAATACAACGGCCTCTAGAAAGAGGCTCTGGGTGGGTGCCCCGGCCTTGGACATTCAGCGTCAATTTGCTGTGGCGACCTCAGCAAGGTATAATGACACTGAGTCCACCATTTTCTCCAGAGGAACTGATTTCTGCCACATAAAGAACAGTTGTAATTTTGAGTGATCTCCAGCCCTCACCTGGAGATTGGCAACGATGGTTCCCCAGAAGGGAATAGTTGGTTTGGAGGGTGGAGTCTATGGCTTTGTACCTGTCCGAGGTCCCACGCCTCCTGAAACCTCACCCTCTCCAGGCTCCATCTCTCACATCTCCAGGAATTTCCCACCTGGAGTTGGCAACTCTATCTCCTTCCCAGCCAATCATCAACCTACCTTTATTTCCCCCTCACTCTTCAGCTTTCCACCCCCCACACACCTGCAGCCTCTCCCATGCTATGAAGCCCTGACTGCTACGTCACATTGGCTGTCATACGGGGGCCACCTCAGCAGCATATAAGGATACAGAGCCCACCATTTTCTCCAGGGGAACTGATCTCTGCCATCTGGAAAGCAGTTGTAATTCTGAGGGATCTCCAGCCCTCACCTGAAGATTGGACACATTTTACCTCAGAACAGAAAACTGTTTAGAATGTTAGAGGCAAAAGCCAATCAAGTCGCATATGCAAACGACCTCTGTGTTCCAAGGCAAAGGCCAATGAGGCTGCACATGCAAATAACCTCTGTGTTCTGACTGGCTATGGGGGGGAGAGGAATAGCAAAATGTTTAGAATGTTGGAGGCAGGACTCAGGCAAAGCAGCCAGTGGATAGGGAGACCCTCTGAATGACAGATGAGAGAGCAAACTGATTTTGGAGCATGTGGAATGTTCTAGAGAAGTGCCACCACCATTTAGCTTTTATTTATAAGGGAGATGCCCTCTCCTCTCAGTTAACTCCAGTTGCCTCCAAAGGGTAGGTGATAACCTCACCAAATCTGATTGGCTACACAGTATTGTGATGTCTTCCTGTACACTGTAACTGGTCAGTGTAAGTGACCTAAGAAGCATTTCCCTTATTGATGTAATTACAAAACCAAATATGGTTGGATACATAGCAATATGTCTATGACCCTGGGATCACCAATATGACTAATCCAGGAAAGAGAAGATAACAGTAGTCAAAGAAACACAATAGACCACAGCAGCATCAGCTAAGGAACAATGGTACTGAACAACAATTGTTGCTGATGAGTGTATGGTGAGAGACAGTAGAGCTGTAAATAGATTAGATTAAAATGTTCAAGAAGATTTCTAACTGAAAGATTAAGTAATAGAAACTTGTCAATGGACTTTTTAAGGAAGGCTATAGATAAACACTGGTCAGACATTCTTGAAGTATAGTGATTCCTATCTCTTAATGCTGGGGTTTGAACTGTATAATCCTTGAAATTCTTTCCCACACTGTGTTCCAGATAAATTAACACTGCTGTTTAGCTCTTCTATAGTAATCTATCCAATAAAATGTCTACTTGTAGGCTATTCTGTATGACAATCACACTTAATATTCCGTTAGTTACTGCTAGATCACTTGCAAAATTCCTGATTATTTATAACATGAAATAGTTAATAATGAATAAATGCTATGGATATATTTTTCCCTATACAAAAGCACACCACCAATGCAGGGAGGTATTCCTATAGGACACAATAGACACTTGCTTCTTTAATCCTCCTAATTCAGCATATGGATGGAAGCTGCAAATCCCAGGTTCCCAAAATGTGGATCTTGAGTATCTTGATAAACTCAGAGATGGCAGGCTAATAGGTGAGACATACACAACATTGTGTCTGTAATGTCCTAGTGGGCTGTTTCAGGACACACATCAAGGTTGTGACTTGTAGGCTTATATAAATGCATTGTTTGAAAATAGAACACATTGCAGAACTGAGGTAGTTGGAGAAGATAAAACAAGACTACAACGTCTTCCTGTAGGCTCTCTAGATGATTCCAGTGGCATAATAGGAGTCGGCATCTCCTGGATCCTAGCATCTGTGATTACTTGTTAGACTACAGCAAGAAGCCAAAAATAATAAATACATGCCTTACTGTGACACTTACAATGCTTAACCAAACAAGTCAGATACTGTCTGCAAAAGTAATGGTGTCCCAAAAAAATTAACTCAGTCAAGAAATCCCATGTGCCCTTCTTAAAAGCACTGTTAGTCTCACCTATATACTAGAAGGGAATGAGCCTTCCTCATCCTCTCAGGAGGGTGAGGGTTACTGAACAGGATTGCTGATATCACTTGCACCTGCTGGCAAGAAGGCATGATAATAAGGATAAATTCCTGAGAAGAATGGAGTTGCCACAGCAAGGAGGCTGTGTACAGTATGGTGTTAAAGGATTAGAATACTTCCAGTGGCACCCAATGGCGTGGTGTAGAAATGTACAACACTGTTGAGTCAGAACATGGTTACCTTGCTCTAGATCAGAACATGGTTACCTTGCTCTAGATGTAAGTTGCTCTACGTGTAGCTTCTACTTAATGTCATACGTTGCTCTGCTGACAATGCATTTCTGAATATAGAAACATTAACAGAAGCACATGACTAGATAGAAATATTCTAAAAGAAGTATGAGTGGGCTAATATGCAACACTGATATAAAGTGTAAAAAGGTAAAGGTAAAGGTTCCCTTGCTCGAAAGCCAGTCGAGTCTGACTCTAGGGTTGCAGTGCTCATCTCAGTTTCAAAGCTGAAGAGCCAGCGCTGTCCGAAGACGTTTCTGTGGTCATGTGGCCGGCATGACTAGACGCCGAGGCGCACGGAACGCTGTTACCTTCCCACTGAAGTGGTACCTATTTATCTACTTGCAATTTCTTGCTTTCGAACTGCTAGGTTGGCAGGAGCTGGGGCCAGAGATGGGAGCTCACTCCGTCATGTGGCAACTCGGGTCTCAAACTGCTGAACTACCAACCTTCCACAGCCTACAGTTCAGTGTCTTAACCACTTGAGCCACCGCAGCTCCTTATATAAAGTGTAGCTGTGGCCAAAAGAGTTAGCTTGCAAACTAACTCAGCAGCATTCACTTTGCTTCTAAATTTTAAAGAGGAAAACCTTAATTCCTGGAATTTACCATTTAAAACTGTCTATTGTAGGTTGAACCATTTATGTCTGAAATCTGGTGCAGCTTTAAAATCTCTTCAGGACTCTGAAGACAATTATTGCCTAAGATTTTTAAAAGGACTTTATAAATAAAACCAACAGAATCTAAGAATGTTGGCAAAACCAAAGTATTTTCTTTAATTATACCATACTGCTGGTAAAACAACCTTCTTAAATATTGAGGAAAGCCTGCTGGAACTAAAGATGGTAGGTTGTTAGAGAGGCCAATAATTAACATCTTTGACAATTTTCAGTGTACTGTGAAGTGCAATTGAAATGGCAGACTGGTAGGAAATGTTTGTTACAGACACACCCACTCACTGAGAGATTAGCAGCTAGACTCCTTAGAGAGGTATCACACCTGATATCCTTTTAGGACAAAGGTCAGGAGACATGGGTTCTGATTCTTCTCACCCTTACCTACCCACCCCCCACTTGCAATTGTGTCACAAGAATTACTCCCAGTGTATGAATCAGCATAAGTGGATTTAACACAAAAGAAGGGGGAAATGATGTAAGGATTGTAGCTAATCTCTTCTATAATGTGTATATTGGGAGTAAAACACTGGTAAACCAGAAAAATAATAAATATTCCAGTCTGGAACTTAGGCACTTGTTGTTGTTGTTGTTCAGTCGCACAGTCGAGTCCGACTCTTCGCGACCCCTTATAACTCTAGATTGAGGCTGTTCTCAGTCTTTGCCCAGAGAAATGGATGCTGGAGGGTGCTCAAACACTGGACTCTGTCCTGGCAAGGGGGAATCTGACAATGGCTAATTTGACTTCCCTAAGAAACCCACAAAATCAGTGTCATACCGCTTCTGAAATATGGAGCTAAATTTAACTCTCATGACCAATAATAATTGGTAAGCCTTATTCTCCATGGATTTCTCTAACCCCCTTTTGAGGATATTGAAATCAGTGGCCATAACCATGTCTTCTGATCTCTTGCCATCAGCAATACATCCTGCAGCATGGGCCACTGCAGGCTCAGCATCCTTGTTGCCATCTGCTGATACAGCAGGCACAGGAATCTGTTAGTGAGTAGTAAGTGTTCTGTCTGGGTGCCATGGTAGCCTTTCTGAACCAATGGAAGTGGCAGCACTTCAGCGGCTCCTATGAATATCTCTGCTACCTCTTTCTCAACATGTTCCCACATCAGACTTAGTAGAGGTCTCATGAGCTTTTGCACTGTATGAGTGAGGGGTTTTCAAGTAACCAGCCTGGGAATTGAGGAAATACTGTTCATGATGCTGCAGTGGCTTTGGGCACCCTGGGCTGGTCAGAGAATCAGTCATTTTGGGGAGAACAAGAGAGGGTTTGGACTTCCATGAGCCTGCCTCAGTGGGAGGGGCAGGGTAGAAATCCCATAAATAAATAAATGGTACCCTCAAAACGCTCTCTGGAGCCGGCGGAATCATATAATGGAATAAGGAGAAATTCGAAGAACAAGAGAGGGTTTGGACTTCCCTCAGTGGGAGGGGCAGGGTAGAAATCCAATAAATAAATGGTACCCTCCAAACGCTCTCTGGCGCCAGCAGAATCATATAATGGAATAAGGAGAAATTCCTTCCTTATTACTGTTAAAGCAGTTGTAAATTAATAATGCTTCAGATAACTAAATAGAAGTATTCATAGAGTATGCACTTCTTTTTTTTGTTCTGGAGAGTGAAGGAAAAGAAAATTTAACCAACTATCTACTTATAGGAAAAATTGCTGGCTATGCAACAAGAAAGAGAGGCTGCTGTTCATCAATACCAAAAGCTAGAAGAAGAGCTCCAGACTCTTCGTGTTTATTACAGGTAAAATAAATTGTATGACTGAAAATATATTATCCAGTAGAGGAACTATTTCTCTATTGCATGTATGCTTCCTGAAGATAACAACTGTGCGCAAAAAAGAAGTGATATTTCTAAATTCTAGTGTATCATTTTTTTGCCCTTTATTGCATATGCATCAAAGCTTCTTCCATCTATGTAGCCAAAAAAGAAAGTGAAACCTGCATCACTGCTATTATTTCTGAGGCTTAGATGTAGTGACTTGTCCAGGACCAACCTCAGCAGATAGGGTTGCCAAGTCCATCTTCCACCCCCAGCGGGGGACTTTGAGGGTGTTCCTGGAGGGGGTGGGGCATCCCCAACGTGATGACGTCACGTTAGGGACGTCTGCCGCGCCCACCCCCCCGCCGTGCACTGGATCTCCAGAAACAGCAGTTCCCTGCACTTAAAGTAGCCAGCAGCCGGCGTTTCCCCTTTAAGAGAAGCTGTGTTTCCCTTTTAAGAACAAAGCTGGCTTTTCCCTGCAAGCTTGTGGAGTTCGCGCTTGGGATGAAACACGGGTTGCACACCCTTAAAGGGAGAGAGATGGGTGGCTGTGGGTGGGACTCCTGGCAAACCGGGGGGGGGGGTTGGCAACCCTATCAGCAGACCTGGAGTTCAATCTAAGGCCAGTGCTTAATCCATGGGCCTTAGTGGCTCTGTCTAAATAGAAGGAGGAAGAGGAGATTCGATTTATACCCCGCCGTTCACTCAGAGTCTCGGAGCAGCTTACAAACTCCTTTCCCTTCCCTTCCCCACAACAGACACTCTGTGAGGTAGGCAGGGCTGAGAGAGCTCTGAGAGAATTGTCCTTGAGGGAACAGCTCTGACAGAACTATGGCTTGCCCAAGGTCATCCAGCAGCTGCAAGTGGAGAAGTGGGGAATCAAACCCAGTTCTCCCAGATTAGAGTCCATGTACTTAACCACTACACCAAATTGACTACTCAACTTGCAAAATGCCTGGGTTGTAAAACTTGGCTGTTCAACTAGCAAAATGCCTTGGTTTTGATGGAAGGGGTATGTGTAGAAAAAGGTCTTATGTACTGCAAGGCCCTCTAGGGAGGATGCAGTGTGGATGTTCCTCTGTGGGATTCCTGTCATGTGATACCCGTGCCTTCTGAGGCAATGTGGATGGCCACTGATGAAAATGCAATCTCTGCTATCCGTCCCTCAGCTATTAGTTCAACACCAAGACTGTTAAGATTTCAGCACTAAGTTAAGACAGATTTGTTTACTCAGGCCTTTGCTTAGTTTTGTTAATTCTGCTGGTATTTTAGACTGCTTTTACTGCAAGTTATTTTATTGTTGTTTTTCTTTCCATGTTATGCTGTTTTTAAGATTATTTCTTCTTCAAAGGATGATTCACACATCACGGTCTACACAGTTTGTGTCTGAGTTCTCCACTCACCCTTTCAGTCAGATGTGAGTGATGAGTTCCCCCCACAGCCCCTGCATGCACGGTGCCAATTTAGATCGGTACCATGGAGAAGGGGCTTCACTTCAGCATAGTTTTCCCAGCCTGAAATGGTCCTGGGGCTACTATATGCCTTATTAGGGAAACCCATATGCAGCCCTGTAGCCAGAAATTTTGGGTCGGTGGGGCCTGGGGAAATTTTGTGGGGCAGCAGAGGAGGGGGAGGGAGAGGGGTGGCTACATGGCTTCCCTGAACTCCAAATGGTGATTTTGCTGTTTGGAGATCAGGTGGGGGCAGCCCCCACTAGAAAAACAGCATTTACATGGTTCCCTTTAAATGCTGTTTTTCTAGTCGGGGCTGCCCATGCCTGATCTCCAAGTGGTGAAATCGCCACTTTTGTTCAGGGAAGGTGTGTGGCCGACAGCCACCCCTCTCCCTCACCTCTTGCAATAGAGGTGTGGCTGCAAAATTTAAAGGGCTCTCCAGCTGCAGCTCCCACTGATCATCTGGAGGGCCCTTTTAATTTCACAGGAGGGGAAGGGGAAGAGGGGCATCAGTTGTTGTGGGGCGTGCCTCTCATTTGAGGGGGTGGAGCCCCAAAATGCCCCACCATAGCTATGGGCCTGCCCACGTGTATCCTGGAGGCTGTGTCAGAGGAGTTTCAAGTGCAAAAGGATTTGGCCCTACTGTGCTATAAACGGCCAGGGCTGAAAAATGCATGAACATACATGAACATACTGCAACTGCCACAGCTCATAAGTCCAAAGATATTTCCATGAGAATAACCACAGAAGGTTCCCTGAGCACACTTTTATCCGGTGACCATTTCATATAAATTTGATTTTTCCTCTTAGAAAGAGGCTCCTAACATAATAAACACCTATTTAATAAGAAAGGGAAAGGTGAGGGTGGGGAAGAAATAAAAAGGAATCAACTTAGTCCCAGGAGCCAAGAAAATGTTGGCTGAGAATGAAGACAGGCAAGTTCTTTCTTTGTCCTGTGACTCAGGAGAAGTTGCCATTTATCCTGCTTCAATGCCTGAAAATCATTCCTGAAACAAAACTTTGCATAACAGTTAGAAGTTACAGTCTTGCCAGTTTAACTATTCTAATTTTCTAACCGCCGTGCTCCCTAGGTGATGATTAATGCAAACCATAAAAACCTGGATAATGTGCAAAGGTTGTACAAGTATTAGAATAATCCATTCCATTGTGTAATGAAAACACAAAAGGTACCATTAAATTAAACAGGCATCAAGAGGATATTACTAACGGTGCCATCCTAAGCAGAGTGACACTCTTTTAAGCCCATTGACTTGAGCTCTGCTTAGGATGACACTGTAAATAGCAGTATGCTGTACCATGAAGTTGCTTTTTAACAAATCCAAATGCTGCATTGTTCATATTCACTTGGATCCTATGACACTGGCCCCCTTGCACTTTTCTTTGGCCACTGCAGAGGCTTTCCTCCACTATGGCACTTGCTTCCACTACCATTAGTATTTCCATGTACATAAGAGCTCCTTGAAAAACATTCATCTTGTGCACACAGAAATGCTAGTGGTAGACAAAGCAGGTGCCATAGCAGATTAAATCCTCTGCAGTGGCCAGAGAGGAGTGCAAGGGGAACAATGCCATAAGATCCATGCCAATGTTCTTAATTAATCCTTAATAATGTGGAATTATCTAGTGCCTATCTCTTGATACAATGCACTTTGGATTTAG
Organism: Gekko japonicus; assembly: GCF_001447785.1. Lineage (NCBI taxonomy): Eukaryota > Metazoa > Chordata > Lepidosauria > Squamata > Gekkonidae > Gekko > Gekko japonicus. Next base: position 113,199 of record NW_015165271.1, on the reverse strand, counting down.
CTGTATTGGGACTTCTTTGTACTTTTATTATGTGATAGTTGGGCTCACCTGATTTCTTCTGCCCTTGGTGATATTTCTGTGTTATGTGACCCTTTCAACTTCTATGGTAGTAATTGTGAGTTTGGATTTAAAATGATCTGATTTCCAAAACTTTCCATATTAAGAAATACTATGGGAGTTCAACTTAGTGCATGTTTAAATTCCTTACCATTTTTTAATTCTGTCTAGGATGAGGAGCAGGTTTTGGCTATGCCATGGACTATAATAATGAGATAATAGCTCCCAAATGCAAATATCCTGGAACTGAGAAGTATGCCGGATGGGGATGCTAGAATGTTAAACTGAAATTATGTTTATAAAATAAAGCACAAGCCATAAGAGGCTTCATTATTCATGGACTGTGGCCAGCTTTATGCCCTTAGGTTTCATAAACAACTTAGCTTTTCTGATTAATAGTTGTCTCCTCCATTTTATTCTTTTGCAGTTAAGATACGAGTATGCTGATGCTACCCTGCTTTCACCATCGCCACTTAAATTGTTCACTACCACCTTATGTTGTGTTTTTAAGCTTGTATTTACATTGTTGTTTTAGCTACTGCATTTTATGTAAGCCACCCTGAGCCTGCTCCGGTGGGGAGGGCAGGGTATAAGTAAAATTTAAAATAAAGCCAAAACTCACGAGGGCAGAACTGGTATTCTGTGAGTCCACTTGTAGAAGTGCTGTTTTGCTATTTCTTTCTGATAAGAACTCATGACCTATCGTGGATGTATGGCTGAGAGCCAGTGTGGTGTAGTGGTTAAGAGCAGCAGACTCTAATCTGGAGAACTGGGTTTGATTCCCCACTCCTCCACATGAAGCCAGCTGAGTGACCTTGGGCCAGTCACGGTTCTCTCAGAACCCACCTACCTCACAGAGTGTCTGTTGTGGAGAGAGGAAGGGAAGGTGATTGTAAGCCACTCCGAGACTCCTTCAGATAGTGGAGGGTGCGGTATAAAACTAACTCTTCTTCTTAATTGGACCATAAATGTATGCCTCATGTTCAAATTCATGCAAAAAAATATACAAAACATAAAATATTTTCCTCTCATGACACAAATTACTATCCATTTGGTTCCCCCTTAGAATTAAAGGGAGCACTTCCAATTTTCAGAGCCCAAATATGGATTCACGTCTTAGTCACTATAAGAGTGTGACGGTAGCCAGGAAATGGCTCTCCTGAGGGATGTGAGAGGAGATGAAAGTTATAAAAGTAGAAAAGGGTATGGACCAACAATGGGCTAGGTGGCTGAATCCTCTGTCTGGTTTACTGTATTTCTGTTAAAATGCAAAAGAAGCACTTGATCAGAGAATTGATAAGTGGTGGCCTTTCCTTTCATTTATTAGCTTCATTGACCAGAGGTCTTAAGCCAAATGATAAGCAGTGTCAGGGGTCATTTCCTGCCGGAGTGCACCGAAGCAGTGCTCCGGCAGGAAGGAGCCCCGCCAGCCCCGCCCCCAGCAGCAAGGTAAGCCTCCAGCACGTGCCTCTCCCTGCCCACCCGCTAATGTGGATGGGCAGAGAAAGGCCTTTGGAACCCTCCCCCCTCCCTCGTGCGCCTCTCCCCGCCCGCCGAACAATGGAGGGGGGGCAACCTGTTTGGGGGCCAATAGAATTGGACCCCCTGGTCCAATATTCTTGAAACTTGGTGGGTATCTTGTGGAGAGGCTCCAGCAGCTACTTTGTGTTTTTGGAGCCTTTCCCTCTAACCCCCTCCCCTCCAGCCCCCAGAATATACCTTATGTTTTTGCCATTGACTTCAATGGCTCATAGGATATAATGGGGCCGAAATTGACATGTGGGAGTCTTTCTGCCGGCCAAAATTGATTCTGTCTGTTTTGGCCGAATCCAAATCGGGCCAAATTTGTTTTTTGTTTTTTTTGCACACCCCTAGTGATAACCTGAAGCTGGAATCCTGAGAATTTTGGTTGGGCTTTAACTTTAAGGGCAGACCCACATAGAGTGTATTACAGTAATCTAGTCTTGAGATAACCATAGCATGGACTCACATAGCAAGATCAACTGAGTCATGCTAGGGGGCCATCTCTTCCTGGTTAATAAAGCTGGTAGAATACTTTTCTTTGCAGCTGCATTAGCTTGCATCTCCAGCAGTAATGCCGAATCCAGAATGACTCCTAGGCTCATAACCAAGTCAGAAAGTGTTGGCTTGACCCCATGAAAAATGAGGAGCACAGTGCCATCAGGATCTCAGTCTTCCAAACCAGCATGGCTTCCATCTTGTCAAAATTCATCTTCAGCTTGTTCACCTTTAACCAACTAACCACAACAGTTAAGCACTTGTTCAGTAGCTCTGTAATATACAATGTATAATACTTAAAATTATATCATATTTGATCCATTCTCACCCCTGCCCCAAACTTTCTCCCAACAACATTCTTTAGCTAGGAGGTATCAATATTCCTGTGGTGAAACGGGGACCTGCCCTCAGCCCTGGGAGACTGAGCAGTTGTTCTGTGGCTCGCAAGCCCCTGTTTTGGTCTTCCCACCCTACCTGGTGGGGCTATTTCTCTCTGTTACACGCTGCCACCACTCACTGAATTGACACCGCCTTCCTAGAAGGACAGTGAGACCACTCTGGCAGATTTCCCCACCTTGGGAAGTGGGTACCTCAATCTTTGGGCATCCCCTGGAGAGTTGGCAACCCCACAAATGTGGGCCCATTTGTGTTCCCTGGCCTCCCTTTGCCCCTGGTAATGTGCAGAGTGGGGAGGACTATGTGGTTAAGGCACACCAGGCTTTTTAAACTCAAAAAGGAAGATTTATTTAACTATATACAGGTTAGGCATGAAGATAAACACAGGCATAAACACAGAAATAAAACAGGATCGAAACACAATTCCTCAGCCCCTACACACCCCTCTCTACCTCTGTAGTGGGGTTTGGCCTCAGGCCAGGATTTGCTTTCCCCCTCGTTGTTGGAGGGAAACTGCAGCCTAGGCTTCCCAAGTCCCCCCGGGGGGTTGGGGAAACCCCCGCCCCAGAGACCCGTTCCCCGCCGCCGGTGGATCGGGCCCCGGAGGGAACCCCACCCCGGCGTGCACGTCACCAGGAAGTGATGTTATGATGCTGGGCATGCTGGGGGCGGGGCCATGGTCATCCAAGGGAAAACTTCCTGGTGACGTGCGTGCAATACCATGCACCCCCACATCCCTGCTCCTTCCAGCCCCTGCCGGTTGACAGGCACAGCCTGGCAACCATAGTATATGTGATATAGGGATATATATGATAGGGATTTGTCAGTTAATCGAGCTGAACTAACTGTGCCTCAAGTTTTTAGCATTATGGAAAACAAAAAGTAATTATAATAATTCTTATCTAAGCAACAAGTGCTACCATATCCCCCAATCATGGTAAAGCATAGTTGTGATAATTAAAGAATACAGCATTATCAAGATATATGGCAGTGCTGACATATTTGCATCTGAAATAATGTATCAAAATGTCACCCCTCTCTTCCATATTTAAAAATGCATGTAGATAAATTCCATATTTTATATTCATATCATATGTTATAGCATTCTTATGCAGTGATTCCAGGAATTGGTGTGATTGCTTCGAAATTGGATTTACTTGTGATGGGCCAGATCTTCCTACCCCAAATACCAATAAACTCTAGTAAAATGGTGTTTCGAAAATAGATCAGTTTTTTAAACTTCAGCCTACTGTCAAAGTCAGGCTTTCCTAACTAAGCCCATCCCCTGCTACAACTCCCCCTTCCATTATCCTTTCAACCCCCTTTCCATTATCCATGCCCTTTTCAAAAGTCACCTGTCCAGAATAATAGGAATATTCTCAGTGGTGGCTGGCTATTAGGGTCTGGACAATGCTGTGCATGTGTGAGTGGCATCTGGTACCCACTGCAAACTCCTAGCATAAGCCTAGAGTGTTCAAGGCACAGAGAAAAGAAGGGGTTGTCGACCCTCCAACATTACCCACAAGAAAATAGTAACACTCCAGGGGAAAGTATGGTTGAACACCATAGAATTTTGCATCTCTTTTTAAATGTAGTTAGGTTCATTGGTTCAAGGTTCATAGGGAGGTTCAACCAAGGTTCATTCAAGCAAGGGAGTTCATTTCCAGACCACATTTTTTTGCCCTAAACTGTAAGACTTAGTCCAAAGCAAATGTGTATAGGATTGTGGCCCTAAGGACACACACACAGATGAGATAGCATACAAAATAATGGCAGACCCAATGGTCAGCAAAGCAATTGCTTCACGGTAAGACGCTGAACTACAGGCTGTGGAAGGTCAGTAGTTCAGCAGTTCAAGACCCGAGTTGCCACATGACGGAGTGAGGAGATGAGCACCGCAACCCTAGAGTCGGATTCGACTGGCTTTCAAGCAAGGGAACCTTTACCTTTACCTTTAAGGCTGGCCTTAAAACTGAAGTTGAAACTCTACTATATAGAAGCATAAGAACATAAGAGAAGCCAGTGTTGGATCAGGCCAATGGCCCATCTAGTCCAACACTCTGTCACACAATGGCCAAAAATACCAGGTGCCATCAGGAGGTCCAGCAGTGGAAGGTGGGGGAGAACTGAAATGACCACTAATCTACTAGTCTAACCACCTTCTATAGGCAGGGGCATCTTTTCATTACATTTTTAAACCCAGCAATCCACATAATATAACTGCTTATCATTGCAGTACAATTTCACCTATCTTTACTACCAGGCGTGTGCAAGGAGCTGTACAGAATGTAGGAGTGACACTGGCTTGGAGTTCACATGCATAAGACTGTTCTTCTATGTGAAACTGGCTGGGGCTGGGGCTCAGTGGCATCTGCTTTTCACGCAGAAGGAACCGAGGTTCAAGATCTGATATTTCATATTTAAAATATCAGCTAGTAGTTGACCTGGAAGGCACTGAAAAGCTTCTGACAGTTAAAACAGACAATACTGATCCACAAGAGACCAATGATCTGACTCAATATAAGGTAGATTCGTGTATTGATTGAAAAATCAGCACAATTAGAAAATTGAACATAACATGGAATGGGCTGAGGTAGAGCCATTCAAGAAGATAGGCTAGTTTACAACTTGCAAGGAACTTTGCATATGTGAGAGAGATGGCAACAGTCAAAAATGGTATTGTTCCTCTGCAGACTGTTTTGATATGGTCTGCTCTATCGCTTGGCTTACCTGGCCCGTGGCGGCGGTGATGAGGGCAAGCCCGCCTGGGCGGCGCCAGAGCAGAAGGAAGTGGAAGGGACTGGCAGCCAGAGCATGGGCAATAGCGACAGCAGTGGCAGCAAGATGATGGTGAGCTGCTGCCTCTTCCACGAATGAGAGCCCGACAGTAGCGGTGGCGGCTCCTCCTCCTCCCCAGCCAGGCTCCGCCGCCTCTCGCTGCTGGAGCAGGAGCTCAAGGCGGGCACCTACCACTGGTGAAGCACCTAAAGGAGCGCTCCCTCGACAGCCTCCTGGAAGCCGTCGAGTCCTGCGGGGGCCTGCCCGGCAGCTGCATCCTGGTCCCCCGCGCTGATGAGGCCTGCCTGCCTGCCCTGCCGCACCTCCTGCTCAGCAAGCTCTTCTGCTGGCCGGACCTCCAGCACCCAGCTGAGCTCAAGCCCCTCTGCAAGTGCTCCAGCTTCGGCCTCCTACCCAACATGCCCACCATGTGCTGCCCCGCTCCTCCTCCAAGCGGGCAGGACAAGGAAGGCTTCTAGAGTCCCCCGCTCTCTCTGCAGACTGAAAGTCTGGAGTCGCCCCATAGAGTATAATGGAAAGATCATGCTGCTGCTGCGGCACAGCTCTAGGGCTGATTTCGCACAAGGAGCTGCGCCGCTGTCATGCCACATTTTGACCCGCAGCTTTGCCCGATTTCCCCCACAGTTTCGTGATCCTCAAAAAACAGGATCACAAAACCATGGGGAAAATCAAGTGAAGCCGTGGGTCAAAATGCAGCCGCGCAGCTCCTTATGCAAAATCAGCCTAGAAAAAAAGGAGCATGGGGGCAGGTCTGCCAGAGCAGCGCTCTGGTGTGCTCCGGCCCCAAATGACCCATGACCACAGCCCGTGTGTGCCTTCTGCCATATCTTACCAGAAGCAATCTACCAGGTAGATTTTGAGTGCCAAACCTTGCTTCTGCAAAGAGAAAGATAAATACCAAAAGCCCATATCTGCGCTAAAATGTACTCTGAACCTCAAATACCAGTCAGATTCACAGTACTTGGCATGGTTTTCTGTCCAATGCAAGTATATTACACTTCAGTGTAAGTACTGGTTGAAACACTATGTGAAAAAAAAGAGAATGTCACATGCATCTCACAGCTCTCTGCTCTAAGGGGATTGAACCTGGGACCTCCTGCATGCCAAGCAGATGCTCTACCACTGAGCCATGGCCCTTGTCAGGTGAGGTACCAGCCTGGATAAATGAATTAATTGTTTCTATCCTGTCCAGTACCCAGAAAATTATACTAGGGCTGGAGTCTGACTACTAAGTCAGAAAAACCTCTCCTGAGCCAGAGCCCAATAGTGGCAATATGTCTAAGCAGCGTCAGGATGGGGCTCTTGATGATGGGCTCCTGCCCGCAAAGAAGTTGGATCTAGTCCAGCCTTCCAACACATCAAGGAAGATGTAGCGCTGGGTCCAATCAGCTCTTCTGCTGATGAGGAAAAGGAAGGAGGGGGTCCCTTTGATGACCCCAAATGTTTGTGCTGTGGATCATGTTGACATGACGTGGGAACTTAAGAGGCAACAGTGTACAGTGTACAGGCAAAAGTATACAGTGTTTTTTGGAACCCCAAAGGTTTGTGCTGGGGATCATGGGACCTGGATTAGGCCTGGAGATTTTGGGGGGTGGAACCTTCAGGGGGCAGGGTTTGGTGAGGGGAGGGACCTCAGAGAAATAGAATTCACCCTCAAAACGGGCATTGTATCCAGGGGGACTGATCTGTGTCATCTGGAGATCAAGTGTAATAGCAGAAGATCTCAAGGTGCTACCTGGAAGATGGCAGCACTGGACCGGGTTGAACAAAAGTCAGATGACTGCACACAAGTATCCTATAATGCCTTCCAACTCACATAGTGCTCCTTGGATTGGTTCCCCCCCCTGTGTAAAGTAAAATTGGCCTACTCCTGAATTTGCAATCTGAAGGATATGAGTGAAAAATGCAGTACCTGCATCACTGTGTGATCTTATTATAGGAAGTACAAAGGAGATGAAGCGTTTATTTCCGCAACTAGAACCAAAGATGTGTGCATTTTGTGATTACAGCAAATACATGGAATACTTAAGAGGAACAATGATCTTCTTGTTCATTTCCATAACATAACATTCCTTTAAAGGGAAGGCAGTTTAAACTCCCTCCCCTCTCCTCCAAGGGCCGCGAGGCGCCTGGGCAAGCCAAGGGAAGACATAGGGGTGTAGCCTAATAGGGGTGTGTGTTTTTTGGACATTACATTACATTTGGGGGGTGTCCAACTGCATATACTGGAAGCATGTGCTACCCACAGGGCTATTTTGGGGCAGGAACGCACAGGAACGGAGTTCCGGCTGGCTGTAGAGCTGGCCACGCCCACTGCAGCCAAAACCTCTGCGTATGTGTGGCTACAGAGGGAAGGCCTGGAGAGCAAAAACCCCCCCCACGACTCCGAGGTGGGCGGGCCAGGGGGGCCCTGGAAGGATCCAAGGGAAGGCAGTTTAAACTCCCTCCTCTCTCCTCCAAGGGCTGCGAGGTGCCCGGGCAAGCCAAGGGAAGACATAGGGGTGTGGCCTAATAGGCTAATGATCTGCACTGTCAGGGGTATGGCCTAATATGCTAATGAGTTTCTGCTGTTGGGCCTGTTATGCTAATGAGTTCCTGCTGGGCTTTTTCTACAAAAAGAGCCCTGGGCCTACCCACAAACATATACCTAGTCACTATTTAAAAAGTTGTTAGTAAGTGTTGACTTTAGTAATCACTGTACCTATCCTTGAAATTTTTAACAGATAGGAAAGATGTCAAATTTTGCTAAATTAAGTAGCGTGAATCAGTACTGAATTATGTAGTCAATGCAGTAAATCATTGACCATCCCCATTTACCTCTTCCATATTTGGGGGGAATCTATTTTTAACTGCTACAGACAGATTAGCACAGCTATCCATCTTGATCTAACTACATATTGTTGGGCTGGAACTTCAGATTTGTTCATATTGGCTTCATGTGGTATTTCATTTACTTGCATCAGAAAAAAAGCTTCTTTAAGTTATTTAGCCTATTCTTTGAGAGAATAATAGTAAGAAAGAGGACCAGTGTTTAGAAGCAGGCCAGTGTGAAGTCACAATAGGATGCCCACTGTTACAAGATAGAACATAACAATAGTATCTCAAAAGCTTATCTGTGTTTAACCACTAGTGGTATTAAAACTAATGATGTTGTAGATAATGCAAGTAATCTTATCAGATCTTCAGTTTCCAGGACGGAGCTCACTGACCCAGGTTTTACTGAGTGGCCTCAAGATATTACATTTCCCAGGGTCTTTGTGGCCTTAGCCAGATTTACAAAATTATTTTTTTAATGCATGTACTTTGCATAAAGCTGCTATGTACATTGATTGGGATCAGAATTGTCATGAAGTCCACCTGTAGGTTTTAACTTCTGTTAAAGTTTGAGGCCAGTTTTTTGCTGTGTGTGAATGTGAAGTATGAGACGTCCTATGTACTTGTAGTGATTATCAGACAAGATATTCAATCTATATGCAGATTTCATGATATTTCTTATATACAATTGTTTTTGTGTGTGCAAGAGAGAGTTTTGTAGTGTAAAGTACAGCGTAACTAACTTGTGAACTGGCTACAACATATGTTGGCTAAATTGTAGGATTTCAGCTACTCTGAAAAGCAAATATATTACCAAGGTTGCAATGTTTAGGACAAGTAATTTTAATCCATTGTCATAAGGACTGTGGTCTACACTACTGTGTATAGCTTGCTGTAAGTAGACTCTTACTATGTAATTGTTGCATTATTTATTGTGCCACATTAATACTTAAGTTTTGTTTCAGTTCTGTTTTTAAGATTTCTGGTTGGTTCTACAACCCAAATTCCTATTGCATTGTTTATTGAATGTCCCATCGCGTTGATTGTATTCACTCACTCTGTGTAATCCGCCTTGAGGCCAAGAGAGAAAGGGAGACTATGTGAATAAATAATAAGCTAGCATAAAGTGCATAGCCTCCAGAGCAGATTTAAGCACTGATCTTTCAACACAGAAACATGTAAGAAGTTCCCTTGAAGTCAGAGGGGCACATTTTAATGTTAGTGTGTTTAGAAGTGTAATATCAATGTGCATTATGTAATAAATGGGGGGAAATAAGAGATATACAAAAACATAATTGTTTTAAAGCCTATACTACCATTTTCTACATTTCAGTGCAATTCGTAGTAAGGAAGTACCCCGTGGAGGAGCAAGTGGGCAGGAATGGACAAGCACAGAACTTTGGGGAAGCTCTTTACCCACATTTATCATTGAGCTTTAAAAGACTGGCAACGTATTATGGGAGTTCCAGCAAAACATATCTCAGTGGGCAAACTGAGGCTGCCATTCTAACCACACTTGCTAGACAATGAGTCCTGCTGCACAGATTTGCATTTTCTTCCAAGTAAACATGAGCAGAATTGAACTGCAAGTATTTTGTTATTTTGCTCATAGTTTTCCATCAGCAGCTTCCCTCGCTTGAACATGCAAACTACTTTTCAAATTCAGAAGAGTGTAAGCAGGAGGGGCAAAGGCATATGGGGCTTGGATGAGAAGAGGTGAAAGGGAAGCTGCCTCCAGCCTGCATGTTCTGTTTTTTCAGGGACATGTTTTTGAGGGACATTTCTTTTTGTCCTACAACTTTTAAAGTATGTGGATGTGTTTAAATGCCTTGAAATTCTCTAAACCTGTCATGGCCGACTGCTAGTGAATATCTAAATAAAAGAAACTACCTTAAAATAACATTAGCGTTTTGACATATGCCCACAGAAGCTGAGCAAGTCAGAGTGATCCCATTAGCTCAATGTGATCCCATTAGCTGAATTGTTCCGTCTGCCTCCTTTCATCTAAGGAACAGTTCTCACATTCCATTTGTCAGTACTTGATGAGGCAGGCTGCTGAAATTCTTCTCCCGTAGCTAGTCACTCGATGTAGTATATTTTAACTTTTGTCCCCCTGGATCTTCCCATTCTTCAGCATGACCCACATAATCTTGTGTGGCATTTCAGATCTGAACAGTGTATTTTTTAATTATTTACTGCATAGTGGCTTTGCAGTGTATGCCACAAAGCTTTGTAAAGAGTTTAACAGTCTCATTATTTGAGCAGTTCTTCTGACTCCTCTATCAAAAAATAAAATCTTGGGATGATGTTTGTTGTTATCTGCCCTTTGGAGTCTTCTTGTTTTTCCCCTGAATTATTTCTTTCTTCTTTGTCTTCCAAAGACCAAGCCCGTATTAAAGATTCACTTCCCAGGAATTGAGAAGCAGGGTTAGAAGAGAAACAGTTTACCAGAAGTTTGTGACCCTTTTACAGTTCCTCCAGAATGTATCTCAATATTCATTTCTTATATTCCTTACTGAAATATGTTGACCTATGAATAAGCTAAATACTCTATATTCATTGACCATGTTTGCTCTGAGGACCATGGAATGGTATTATCTGAAGGACATGAACTTAGGTTGAGACCACTGAAGCCAGAATTGAAGTAGTAGAAACAACCATACCCTAAACTAAATGTAAAAGATGTATTTCTAGACTCAATACCTAATCAATGATCATAATCAAAAATAAAGTTTAGAGCTCATTTCCTATTCGTGTCACTCACTTTCTGCCCACTGATGCTGAACACAACAGGACAAAAGCAGGTTGTTTAGTTCCCAGAATTCTTCTTTCACTTTGAGAATGTCCATCTCTGTTTCATTAAGAGGACATTTTTTTCAAATAAACTGCATTTCAACTTTTAAAAGAGCTTGCAGTTGTTTGATGCTGATAGGTGTGCTATAGAAATACTATTAAAGCTCAGAAATAATTTGAGAGCTCTGCTTCAACCTTACTCCAAGACTTGCCACTAACCGAAAATATGTCACAGAGCAGCTTCAGCATAATGCAGAATTTTTTTGAGTGGCAGATAAATAGAGGTAGGTTTTCAAATTAGGGCCAGTTCAGACACAGCCCGGACATGTAGTTTATACATACTGTGCTTGCGCAGCCTCATCAATCATGTGGACAAATTTAAATATATAATTTTAATGTGAACCACAATCTACATCTGTAAATGCCAGTGTGAGTGCTCACACTCTGTGTGTGCCTCTGTACTTCAGTGGCTATTATGATAAAGAGATAGCACCCCTATGGGAAAAGGCATCAGCCACTCCAACCCAAGATATCTTTTGAACAAGAAACTCTTAGGGAGTGGTTGTGGCTTACGGATAAAGCATCTACTTTCTGTGCAGAAGGTCCCAAGGTTCTGTTTTTCGCATCTCTACTTAAAAGAATCAGGCAGTAGGTGATGTTAAAGACACCTGCCTATCTGAAGCCCTAGAGCGGGGGTGTCAAACATAAGACCCAGGGGTGGAACTGCCTCATCCAGGACTGTTATCTGGCCCACAAACAACTAGTGTGAGAGATGGAACAGGAGGCTGCTTGGGAGGAGTGAGTGGGCGGAACCACTCCAATTGTGGCTTTAGCCCAGCAGAACAACTTTGCCTGCAGCAATCAAGCAGAATCCCTTTGCATCAGTGGCAGCCACATTGGTAAGGGGAAAAGAGATTGAGTTTCTAGACACTCTTAATGACTGTGTTGTGGAGCAGATGGTCACAGAACCTACCAGGGGAGAGGCGATCCTGGATTTGGTCCTAAATAACGGCCAAGACCTGGTGAGAGATGTAAAAGTGATTGCACCGCTTGGGAACAGTGACCATAATGTTATTGAGTTTAACATTTGTATAAATAGGGAGTTTCCCAAAAAGACTTGACACCACCACTTTTAACTTTAAAAGGGGTAACTTCTCTGATATGAGGGGACATGTGAGGAAGAAACTGAAAGGAAAAGTAGAAAGGGTCAAAACCATTGGGGAAGCTTGTAGACTATTTAAAACTACAATCCTAGAAGCTCAGAAAAAAAAATATACCGCAGGTTAGGAAAGGGACAAATAGGTATAGACAAAAGCCTGTATGGTTAACTAACAAAGTAATGGAACCTGTAGAAGGTAAGAAGGATTCCTTTAAGCGGTGGAAAGCTAGTCGCAGTGAGGTTGATAAAAGGGAACATAGGCTGTGGCAAATAAAATGCAAGTCTGTGATCAGGCTGGCAAAAAGGGAATATGAGGAGCATATAGCAAAAAACAATAAAACCAACAATAAAACTTTCTTCAAATAAATTAGAAGCAGGAAACCAGCCAGGGAGGCAGTGGGGCCCTTGGATGACCAAGGGGTAAAA